>NC_056734.1:315148184-315410684 GCF_019279795.1 Protopterus annectens
CCACGGTTCGATTCCTGCCAGTGGTAGTCTGCATACAGAATCATACCCCACAACTGTACAGATATGTCCAGAATGTCTAGTAAAGTGGCCCATATCTGTTGCCTATCAATCTGTCCCCCTGGGAAATCAGTGGGATGATCCCAGATGTATAGGTAGCAAACAGGAAATACAACTGATTGACACACAGCTATGAGAACGAAGCTGGCACACTAGTAACTCCTCAATACCTTATTTGACTAAGAAGCCACATATGTCCCATTACACCCCAACTTGTCAAGTTGTGGTCAGAGTGTGTACAGTAACAGAGTGAGATGTATGTGCATAATAGTAATGTGGACTCTGGTACTGTATGTGGGGACATTCAGGTAGTGCTAATAAACATTCCTCCCACAGGTCTGTCACATACCAACACTGTGGCCAGAAATACAAGAATTATATGCAGTTGCTCTGAATAATGAGGTATTACACATCGCTGTCACCCACACTGACCTACAACATATAACTGTCTAGGAAATCTGTATACGAGTGTTGTAATACAAGGTCAGAATGCAAAAGCACAGGGGGATTAATAAGACAGAAAGCAGATAGCAATCGCTATATAGCAGACACAACTGTGAAGGACAGTGTTTAAGTTGTAGCAGACACATCCATGGTCTAAATCCCGGGAGTGGAATTAGGCTGTATACAGATGCATACCCCACAACTGTACAAATGAGGCCAGAATGTCCAGTATATGTGCCCATATCTTCTGCCTGTCCCCCTGATAAGTCTGTTGGATGATCCCAGATGTTTAGCCAGCAAACAGGGAATACAAGTGATTGTCAAACATCATGAGAACACACCTGTCTCTGTAGCAACCCCCAAAACTGTTAGGAGAGTTAAAAGAATGTCCTATCTACACTCCCATGCTGTCAAGCTGTGACCAGAGTGTGTACAGTAACAGAGTGAGATGTATGTGCGTAATACTAATGTGTAATCTGGAACTTTGTGTGGCAATAGTCAGGTAGAGCTAGCAACCATTGCTCCCACAGGTATGTTGGATATGAACATTGTGCTAAGAAATACAGACCATTATAACCTGTACTAGTACTGTTCACTCTGGTATTGTAGGGAATTGTGAGTGTTGCAGTTTCTCTGAATAATAAAATATCACTGGTCACTGTCACCCACACTGTGCTACATAATATAACTGTAGGGAAGCATATATATATATATATATATATATATATATATATATATATATATATATATGTGTGTGTGTGTGTGTGTGTCAGGTCACTAAAGGTGGAAGAGGACAATATTCTAGATATGTCCAGGCACACCAGCATGTGGTTAACACATGGCCAGAGTCTGTGCAGAAAGAGTTGGACAGCATAGTTGTAATACATCAACCCGGTATCCAGGAGTATGTGTACAAATAGTTCATTAGTGTTAACAAACATTCCCTCCACAGGTATACCAGGTAAGAGGTGTATACTGCAGGTAAAACAGGTTCAGCTGGAGGGACAGATTCATCACCCAGAGACTCCCTATGCTGTGGAACAAAATCCCGGTACATGAGGCAGAGAGCACCTCTGGTCTCTTGTTCAAGGAATCTCAAATGATGGATGGAGGAGATTGCAGCAGGGGATTTCTTCAGTCACGTCACTGCCGGCACAGTACAGCAAAAAATGAGGAGCATAGTTATTCAAAACTAAAGGGGGTGGCGAAAAGCCACATAACTATGCTAGCTTATTAATGATGCCCTTGGGCAGATAGCCTAGTATGAACCTATGAACCTATGTATAATGATGGTGTCATCCATATCACTGTCCAAACAAGCGCTATAGGGTAGTGTAGTAAGACTTGTAAGGTACAGATAACAGCACTGACTAGGAAAGTAATGTGGACTACAGGAATATACTAGTTGTTAACTGACATCTTTCTCTACCCCATCTTTCTCCCCCCACCACCATTTTCCAACGATAATCAACATACCCACCCCAACTGGTATGTAATGACTCTGATAATGTCCATTTGTTTGATAAATATTTTCATGGTTCCCATGCATGTGCTATATTGAATTATTCCAACATTGGTGGCATGGTGCCATCAATGTACCTGCCTGCTGTACTTATTACCACTTTGGTCCTATATATGCATGTGTTCTGTTTGCTATGCAACTGTTCTGTATCTGGGTTAATGAGAATATCTATGCATGCTGTTATACCTAACCCTGGAATGTGTTGACTATTACTAACCCACATATGATGATGAAATATAAACACTATAGCATGCTTAGGAAGGCCATTTCCAGTGGACCCACCTGTCCCACCTCAGCTGGCTGTGGCACCGGGCACCAGCATGTTGGGGCCCAACCCCAGACCTCCCTGTCCATTGGTCCTGCACCACCTTCGGGTGGAACCACCTCAGGGGATGAGGCTCACCCCCCTGGGAGTGGGCATGGACAGGCACCTGTCACCCATCACCAGGTCGGGATCATGGTGCATAGAGAGATCAACCAGTAGTTTGGAGATCTTCTATGCCAGCTCGGGGACTGCATGTCATGATTAGAGAGTCAGCCTGGCTCAGTGACTCAGCCCCTAGCACAGCCACCTTCGAGGCTCTGAAGGTGCAGTGGTGACTGCCCATGGGTGGGGACCTCAGTCCCACTGTTACCACTAGGGGGCTTTATTGGCTTCCGATATCCCAACACCCCTCCCCATCGAGGTGTTTACCCCCACGTGTCATAACCCACCCCTGTATGCATCTTGTTTGCCTTGTCTGTTAAACTACCCAACCTACCTCCCCAAATATATCTGCTACCTCTCCCCAACATCCCACTCTCACCTGAAAAAAAAAGGGCAATCTGTTCCAAAAAAAATATCTCGCCCCATAGATAGCTGTCCATTTCATACATGTGTCCACTGGACACATATAATCCAGTCTAATTGGCATCACAACTTATTATTGTTGTACTCACGCTCTCCCAGGGGGTTTTGGGTCCAAATCTACCTCCAAATTCAGTGTATATGCACAGCTGTTGCTGTAGAAGAAATGGCAGCTATAGACCTTCCCTACACACTTCCTTCACATCCCTGGCTATTTTTCCTAATGTCTTTCCCTCTTTGTGCCCCTTTTTTAACCACTTTCCTATCAACCCCTTTTTCTTTTCTTTTAAAGAAATTAGCGCGGGGGTAAGTGAAATAAACACTTTTAAGCAGCAGTAAGTGGGTTTAAGCCTGTTTACATGGGGGTAAGCAATGCCTACACAGGTTAAGCAATTCAGAAGCTAACAGAGTATAAGAAACAGTAACCGGAAGTTAGCAGTGCTTACATCTGTGCAATCCTGTGCAAACCTGCTTACAACTGCTTTAAAGTGCCTTAATCACTCTGTATCCCAATGACCAGTGTTCGGCACAGAAACAAAATAAACAGCCTCAGCAAGGCTCAAACCCAGGACCCTGCACACCATAGACAAAGTGATTTACCACTAAGCCATGCCAAATATACATAACTCTGATGTTTTCAAAAACATATCATCCAGCCCAGTCATGCAACAGTACAGAGAATGTATTCCAACATTTAGATGTATTTGTGTGTGTGGGGTGGCCATGGTGGTGCAGTGGTTAGCATTGCCACCTCACAGCAAGAGGTTCTCCGGTTCGATCCTGGGCTGGGGTGCCTTCGGTGTGAAGTCTGCATGTCCTCCCTGTGGTTGCGTGGGTTTCCTCCAGCTGCTCCGCTTTCCTCCCACATCCCAAAGACATGCTGTAGGTGGATTGGACACTCTAAATTGTCCCTAGGTGTGAGTGTGTGCCTTCTGTGGAAGGTTGGGCACTGGGCTGGCAAATTGACACCGTAAAACTCCACTGTCAATCATGAGTGGACAAGGTGATCTGCTGTGGCAACCCCTAACCGGGAAAAGAAGAAGAAAAAGATGTATTTGTGTGTGTAAATATATTAATATCTAAACCGATACTATATATATATATATATATATATATATATATATATATACACACACACACACACACACACACACATAGAAATACATATGAACATATATACATGCAAATGCCTACATTGACACATATATATGTCTACATATCCTGTAAGCAGATATATATCTATGTAGGTATATACGGACATAGTTATATATATTTAGGTATATAAGGCCATACATCTGTAGATAACAATGGTAGATTAACTAAAACATATATGTCCACATGCACCGTTAATGGGGTTGAGAAGCCCCAAACAATATATGTCTTGTATGAATAGGTATACTCCCCCACAGCCAAATACATCCACCATGCAATACACTACCAAGTGTTGCAGATCCCATAACCAGGACCTGACACGACATGGGTACAAGATGTTAACAGTACTACATCCCACCTGTATGATGTCAGGCTGGTATTGGTAACATATCACGGAGTACAGTCTGACTCCCATAGGAAATGTAAAATGTGGAAGCTATCAACATCCCCAAGATACATATACACAGATAAATATATACAGATATATATATATGAGTATAGATATACATGTGACTACCCATACACACGCAGAGATATGTACAGTAAGATACATATGTAGAAGGTGCACACAATATGGAACAGCCACTATGCCTACAGTTAACACCTTAACAACTGGACACTGTATGGGCCACTCATACAAATGACAATTGTTGCCTGCAACATATACCCACAGAAATGTCATAGGATAAAACACTACACACAGGTTTGCAGAAATGGAAAACCTTTATTTGTGTACTATTAGAGTTTTATATGCCATGTAATATAGCTGTTCAGGCACTGACATCCATATAAACAGAGTAATGCAACTGTGAAACAGTTATAGTAATGCAGCAATCTGGAAAGGTTCACAACTGTTGCTGTCCAGGTCAAGCCCTTCAAATTGTACAATAGCAAAGACAGACTGGGCCACGGGATACCAAACAATCAACAGTAAGTAATACAGGTGTATAGTTCAGCAGCCTCTATGTACACTCTGTACAAAATCACTAGGTGTAAAGACTTCAGTTGACCAAATGGATGTAACTGTTACATAACAAGGCATAACTGACACCATCACAAGCACTTTGACAAACAGAACAGTCTGTATGGCAAGAGGCAGTAGGTCTGCATTAACCCAACTTATGTAAGTAATGTAAATATAGGTGCATTGTATAGTACTGTACATCCAGATACCTTAAGGCAGCTCACCCCTGATACCCCACATTTTATAACAGCCCAGGTTATTTTTGGTGCATCCTCCCCCCTAGACTGAATAATACAGGGCCATATACCACTGTTACACACACTGGCCTCTGGAATGCATAAGGGCACACATGTTTTGTGTAGGTGAAGCCCACACATATATATCCCCAGCCCCACCGTATGTGTGTGAGATACAAAAGCAGTGGACTGATGGCAGCAATGGCAGTGTGATATACTCACAGCCCACTACAGAACAACCCCTGACAGCATGTCATATGTGCAAAGCTTGATATGTAGGTGGAGGACAGAGGCTGGAACACAGGCACATATGTGGAAAACTGTTGCCATACACGAAGCAAGTCGCGGGTGTTACGGGATAGTCTGCAACATACCCTTAGTCAGGGAATTGAGGTTAGAAACATAAATGGATGTAGCCATGTACTGATAGCACTCAACACACACACTGCCAGTGAAATATCTGACACAGGACCTGTGCGGTGGACAGACAAAACATGATAGGCACCCCTCTCACCCCCAAAAGAATAGGCCCACAGTTGAGAGCTATGCAGACAGACTGCATTCCAAAGTAAACTAGTATGTACACACAACCTGTAACACCAGTACTATACAAAGCATAACACAACTCTACTCACACTCTGTCTGTTGTTCTGGAACCTCCTGCAAATAGCTGGCCTGAGTGTGCTGGTTCTCCTGTAAGAGGTATTGCTACCTGCTGTCTGTAACACTGATGCCCACACACAGGAAGATGTCCATCACACAGGAAAAGTAAAGGGACCACGCCCACATGATGTAGGGATTTATAGTAGGTGGTTGCCATGACAGTAGTAATTGGAAGCACTACATAGCAAGCTGCATGCAGTTAGCAAGTGGAGGACACTGATTGGTGCAGAGGCCATCACCTGATCATGTGCATCATTTACTAAAGCCAGGCTGCAATCTATTCAAAGCAGCTCAATCCATTTACTGGAGGGAAAGAGAGAGAGAGAGAGAGAGAAAGAGAGAGAGAGAGAGAGAGAGAGAGAGAGAGAGAGAGAGAGAGAGAAAGAGAGAGGAGAGAGAAAGAGTGAGAAAGAGAGAGAGAGTGAGAAAGAAAGAGAGAGAGTGAGAAAGAGAGAGAGAGAGAAAGAAAGAGAGAAAGCGAGAGAGAGAAGAAAGACAAATCTCTGCAAAATTAAAGCCTATGTCAAAGGCATTTAGCCAGCTGTCATTCAACAAGACTACATTCTCACAACAGGTATGTGAAGTATATATACATGTAATAGAATGTAGTAACTGGTCCACCATAATGGGATAGATGATGTGGAATGATTTATATGTGCCATCAGGTGTTGTTGTGATGATTTTCAGCTGAACAACTGCTATGGATAATAGTGTCTGTCGCTGTGGGTAGTGGGCCATAGCAGTCAACTGTGCAGGTCAGCACTGACAGACAAGATGTAAGCCATCATAGTGTGTGTTGTGTAATGGGAAGTATACATATTACATGGCCAATAGCTGGTGGGGGAAGTAATGCCATTTATGATGGACATGTGGGAGCCATGGCCCACCACTGGCAGGATACTCAGGTGAATCTGTAATGTAGCATGCTGGAATGCCATAGGTGTGTAATAGGGTTATCTGTAATCGTGTCCTGCATATACCTCCTAATATCAGGCCATGTCCATATGTGGCACCTGTCTGTATTGTAGCAAGGCAGAACAGTGCAGCTGTGCAGGAAGGTGTTGTGAGTTTGTGGAGCTGATGTCTGAATGTACCCCGCATATAGGTATGCATATGTGTACATATGTCACATATATAATATATACCAGAATAAAGTAAAATATTCACCAAGGCACCAAAGTTCACTTCAAACAGAATCCACAGGTACCACCAAGGATCGAATACCATCAGTTTTCTTTGAAAACACAGCTTTAATGAAAATGAACAAAAAACACACATACTGGTATACATACAATGCCTGGAGTGTACGTGGCTTTTATTCATTTTCATTAAAGCTGTGTTTTCAAAGAAAACTGATGGTATTCAATCCTTGGTGGTACCTGTGGATTCTATATATAATATATAAAGATATATATGTATATCAGCATGTATGTCCAGAAATATGCCTATACCCATGTGTGGACATATATATGTGCACATATATACATCACATATATCTATACATATATAGATAAATATCTATATGCACATGTCTACATATATACAAATACATACACACAAACATATATGTATGTAAAGACATGTCCCCTTTATTACTACCACAGTGATGCATGCTATGTGAAAGGCACCACCACACATAGCAATACACACATATCTACAGCTGGCAGTGTGTTCAACATGGACGGGTATGTCACATGTTAGTCCCTTGTTGGGACCACATTGCCCCCATCTGTGAAGTATGCAATGGGAATATGGGGAAGCATGGCAGGTGCACATGTGAAGGTGGTAAGGATTGGTAGATATAGAGGACAGTCTACAGGGGTGGTATGTGACACATGTGGTGGGTAAACACCATGGATGGTGTGTGTCATCTGTGATGTGGATGCCCCATGGGCCCTAATATGGTCACAATGGGAACAAGCCTCCCACCCACTGCTACTCACAACAGCAGTCCATGTCCTGAATGTGCCTGGTCTGGAGGCTGAGCAGGAGGAGCATGTTGGCCCTGTGAATGTGTACTGGGTGCCACAGACTGATGTAGCACATCCCTTATGTGTCTGTGAAGCCCAGTATGGAGCAGAACCTAGACATGAGCTCAGGGGACACAAACATGTCTGTGTGTGCCCTGAGGGGGTGGGATAACATCCCCTGGGTGGTTCCCACCTGATGGCATTGTTGGAACAGTACAAGAGGCCCCAGGGTGGGACACACATGTGATGTGGCCAGGTATCATGGGCAGATGGGTTTGGAGAGGTGGATCTACTGGCCAATAGAACATATACATGTTATTCTGTCATTGTTATGGAACATATGTTGGTATGGATAGTCTACACAATCCCGTTATATGTCCAACAGCATGCATAGATATCCCCAATAACACAGACTCAGATGTGCAGCAATCTCAGAGCAGCCATATCACTGGCATATATGTAACCATAGTGGCCCTGACAATGGCATGCAGGTGAATAGTCTGTAACAGGCCAGCAATAATAGTGTCCACATAGAGGACATGGATGCAATCACATAGCAGAAGGTGTGGTACAATACAATATCTGTCCAACCAGTAGTTAAGCTGTAGCCATACCTAATGATTTGTGTGTACAGTTTGTTGAGGCTGATATGGTGGGGGGTGACACAGATGTGTATTACGAACTGTGGTAACCCTGCCGTATGAGTTGCTTAGACCTGTTTACATCTTTATGCCTTTCAGTCAAGATGACACATGCATGGTTGCCCACCTATTCCCATGCTGAGAATAAAGTGTTGATAGCACACATGAGCCAGCACTATCCAGTACTGTTTGGTAGGCATGCACATGAGTAGCAGGAGCAGACCACCCTGTGGAATGACCTAGTCCACACGGTCAATGCATTTGGACTGCACAACTGCAATTATGAGCAGGTCTGGTATCATTGTACTAACCTGCTTCGCAATGCCCGTCGGCTTCGGCATGCTGCTGCAGTCTGGGGGGGATCTCCTCACCACAAGGAGGGGCCATGACATCCATCCTCCCCTGACATGTGAAGGAGCTCCTGGCCAGCCTTATGGCACCTGCCTGTCTGGACAGCCAACAACCACTGGACTCCTTCATGGATGTGGGTGTCACCCACACACTGGCTGAGGACCATGCAGGTAAGAACACAGGGCACATCACTAGATCACTGTTGTGTAAACATTTGCATTGGTACAGGTAGATCATGCATATCTGACATGTCATTGATATATTGTGTTGCTGCATTGTAGTGATAAACAGATGTCCAGATGTGGTAGTATCGTGGGAATGTACCGTTGATGTATGGTAATACTGCACCCACCCTGTAGCACTGCCACAGTTGTGACCACTGACATTGCATCTCTCACCCTCTTATGTAGGTCCCTCCAGGATACCAACAAGGCAGCAGCCTGTAGCTGGTGAGTATGTTTTATGTAGATGCTTGCCAACACACCGGGCTTGTAATGGTGATGGTATATTCCATGCACACATCTAAACACCTACCCTGAATGCATGCTGTACATGTGCATGTATTGTTGCTGTGAAATGCATGGTCTCAGAGGGGTGACCATGATGGGGTATTGGAAGGGTATGTCAGACACCTGCATGATAACTAACATTCTGTCATTGCGGAATGTGTCCACAGGGAGTAACATACTGGTGGTAGACATGGCCTACTGTAGTGACAAATTCGGAACAACACCCATATACAGTGCAACGCCAGTGTTTTTACCTGTAGGACAATGGCAACTGCTGCAGAGATACACTATGGCATAAGGCATTACAGTAGTCCACATTATTAGCTGGGTCTAGGCTGCAACACATGGTGTTCAGTGTATGAGACATTCCAAAGTGACACACATGTGTAGGGCTTACTTGTCATGCATCCGCAAAAAAGCTGAAGGAGGGGGGTTTCAGCATGACACACCAGTGCACTGCAGCATTGATCCTAAGGATGGTAGGAATGGCTCTATCTACACATAGTCAGGTTCAAGACCTGCGGCTGCCATAACCATACCCACACAGCAATAGTGACGGCAGTGTGTGAACACCATGGGATGTGCACATGAGTAGACCTTGCAATCATGCAGAATAGGGGGACATGTGTAGGGCAGACTGAACATACACTGGCAAATGCAGATGGCCCATGCTGGTATACCCCTGCCAGAAACAGTGACTGCTGTAGTTCACACAAGAGGTGCAATAAACTGCCATGATAAAGGTGTGCACACATATGCCCACATGGTGTGTATGTATTGCGGTCAGCAGCCGCACACCTAACACAATCTGTAGACACTGCATGTGAAATTACAGGACATATGTCACATATTGGGCTGGTGTACTGCTAAGATATGCGGTGATGTCCCATGGCAGATCAAGGATGTGTGTGTAATATCAATAAAGGTGTGTACACCCTCTATAGCCACGTTATGCTCTGATGGTTGTCAGTGTAAGAGTATTGCAGTGGTCATACATGGTCTGTTGATGTTGACAGCTGTAAATCAGGCATTCACCAATGACAACTTTCCACATATCATCCGAAGTATGTGTTGCTGAAAAACATAGAGGCTGTGAGAAGTAAAGCTGAGATAACTGACACAGTACTACACATTTCGCAATGGGTTGTCCACCTGTGAGTTGTGGTGAACAGTACATGGCAGGGTGCAGAACAGGTGCACAACAATACTGTACATGGGTGCAGTGGTATCCAGGGGAAGGGGCATCACCTAGTGAAACAGAACATGCATCACACACATGTATACTGTTGCTAGTATGGATTGACTATAGCTGAATTGCATGCTGTTCTGTACCATATGTTCTGCATGTTTGCAGATGGGTAATAGGGGGACTGTGTGTACTATCATTGTGCAACCTCACCTGTGTGTGTGTGTGTGTGTGTGTGTGTGTGTGTGTGTGTGTGTGTGTGTGTGTGTGTGTGTGTATGTGTGTATCCTGGTGGTTAGTTAGTTTGCCTGCAGGGTCACTGTGGTAAAGTGGAGGGAGGTAGATGCATGTAGGATGCGTGTGTGCATGTGTGTGTTTGTGTGTGTTTGCGTGTGTGGCCATGTATGCATGTGTGATTGTGGGATGTTCATACGGTGGTAACTTCCTTTGGGACCGTGCAGTACATGGACATGGAATGCCACATTACACATCAGGAATACCTGTCATGTGTGTAATCACAGGACAGCAAATAGTATAATATGGTCTGTAGCATGGAACAGGCATCCAGAGGGAAGGTAGACACCAGGTACACACTTAATATCACAGTCAGCAGAAAGGTCACCTACAACCCACGTATGCAGCTCTACCGATGCATTGGGGAAGTACTAGTCAACACCAGGGAGTGTATCCAAATATTGCAGTTGTCACATGATAGGCTGAAAGAGCAGCATATCTGGCATGTACTGAGCATTACATACACATGACACATCAGTGTGAGATATGAATACAACATAGTAGCCCACACATATAGGGGCCATGCACATCATTTCCGGGCATACAGAGGGTGTATACTGAATGACAGCAGTGAGGCCATGTAAATCCACTACACACAGGTCCGGCAAGTAAAGTAGCAACAAGCCTTGTTTTGTGGCCGCTTGTGTGGGCATTTAGAGCACTGTGATGTTAATGAGTGGTATCAATGTGTGTATGTTAACAAGTGTGATGCAGAATGGGGTAAAACATAGACATATATGTGGGACTGTCTATAAAGCCATGGACAGGTAGGTATTATGGAGGTACGTGTGTGTGTGTGTGTGTGTGTGTGTGTGTGTGTGTGTGTGTGTGTGTGTGTGTGTGTGTGTGTGTATATACTGTTAGGCAATGCTGTATGGGTTTTCAAGTGCATTTATTGTTTTCCCCCGCAGGTGATGAGGTGGGTCAGGGTCCCTTCTGCATGCAATCTGATGTTGGTGTCCATACAGACAACGAAGATGATGATAATAATGTTGAGGCACAGGTGGGGTTGTCAGGGGCTGACACTACGCCAACATTTGACATCCCCCTTTTAGCCACCCCACCCCCACACACAGTTTCAGTGCCTATACGCATCCCATCATCAGTGGCCATAGCGGAGGGACAGCTGGAGTTCAGTGGCAGTGCACAGGAAAGTGTGGTAACCATGCCTACTGTGTCCGGTCACAGTAGGCATAGTCGGATGTCCAGCAGGCCACCACATAGGCAGATGTCCCAGGGTGCTCATGGTAGGGCTGCTGGACATCATGCCCCTGGCAGAGGTGACATAGCTGGTACCAGCAGAAGCATGTTTCAGGCTGTCATGGTGGCGCAGGCACATATAGAACGTTACCACAGACAGGACCTGAGGCTGCAGAGGACTGCTCTCACATCTTTAAATGACAACACCCGTGGATTAACTGGGTTCATGGAGAGATGGTCTGGTGAGATGATGGCCCTCAGTGACCATGGTCTGTCCATGCTTGAACATGTGCTGGGAGTGCGGCAATGGCTGCGTGGACGTAGGCCAGCAATGCCAACAGCTGGTAGTCAACATGAATTTGTCAGGACAACAAAGTGGCTCCCATAGTGGCAGTAGTAGCCCCGGCAGTGCGGGGGTGTGCTGTATACACCACACCACAGTAGGCCATATGCACGTGGTCCTGGCCAGTTCCAGGAAGGACCTGGTACTAGCGGACAAATGTCATCAGCAGGTGAGAGTAGCACATCGAGGCCTGTACCAGGACATTCCCACAGAATGCCTGGCAGGCACAGTCCATGTGTCTGTAGCCAGAGGCAGTGAACTGCACACCCTATCAGGTATGGTCTGCAGCTGTCCATAAACACCTGTGTAGGGCAGCCATATGGCAGAACTGTGTGCATGCATACCCACACACTATACAAACACACCTAGGGTAACCCCATACCTACACACACCACATCACCTCATGCAGCTACCCACAGTACACCCCTCACCCACACACATGGTGTCAAATGTATGGCCCACCCTCGGTCTCTGGTAAACCAACACCACATCCTGTGCATATGATACCACCTGTGCCCCATCCCTGTCATCCATACCATCGATGCAGGGACAGGCTGATATGGTTCTGATGCACGCGGTGATTGTACAACAGTGTGCCACATACTGCAGTGTAACACGTAGGAAGAAGAGTGTGCGGCATATTTGGCAGGTAGTGTAACCATCCAGCAATGATCCCTTATAGCTGTTAGTAACACTGGTTGGTTGTGGTCTCTATAATGTTATCCATTTTTATTGTAGGTGTACAGGCGTCAGCATTTGGATGCCCTGTGCATATGATGATACCTGTGCCCCATCCATGTCATTCATACCATCAATGCAGGGACAGGCTGATATGGTTCTAATGCACACAGTGACTGTACAACAGTGTACCACAGTACTGCAGTGTAACATGTTGTAGGGAGTAGAGTGTGAGGCATATTTGGCAGGTGGTGTAGCTGCCTGGCAATGATGCATTATAGCTGTTAGTAACACTGGTTGATTGCAGTCCCTATAATGTTATCCATTTGTGTTGTAGGTGTACATGTGTTAGCGCGAGGATGTTCTGCAGTCATATTCCACAACGGGGTATATAACTGTGCTGACACCATGGTTGTGACATATCTGGGGTCCAGTCGAACACATTTCACAGGTTACTAAACTGGTTATTGCCTGTGGCACATGGACAGGTGGCCTGCTGATGCATGTATACCTTGCAACCTGATGTAGACCCATCCACATACATGCACACCGTTACTTGGCAACACAGTGACTAGACTCCTACCTAGCTATGTCATGATAATGACGTGTGTGGCTTACATTGCACACACCACACAGCATTTAGAGTGAGGTGTCCCAGGTTACATGGTACATGCAGAACATCCCCCGACATGTACAGTATGCTAATGGGGGATATAAAGGGTGTATTTGGATGATACTTAGTGTGACATACCATCATATACACATTTACAGACACATAACAGTCTGACACACATCTGAGACACCAGGGCCTATCGCTGCTAACTAACATGACCGTGTCTCCAATGTGTTACAGGTAGGCTGAACACGTCACATGCATAACTGGCTTGGATTGTGGTAACAGTTACCTGTATGATTGATAGTGACAGTGGTAATTATAACGTGGTACATGGGACATATACCTAGTGTACCTTGCTATAATAACAGTGTACACAGCACCCACATCCCTCACTGGATATTGTAGTCCCTGAAACCCATGATGACACTCTGTCATACCCACCATCACACATTAGCCGGGACTGCGATACAACCCATAGTATACCCCAACATTGGTACTACAGGGATATGAATCTCATGCACATGCCACACATGTAGTAGGGCATCAATCAAGTGTAGGTTGCCTGTACATATCCCAGCTGGAAACATTCCATATGCACATCTGTACAGGGACTGACAGTCATCAGCTTGGCAGGTAGCTATGCAGTAGCATGGGTGCATTGACAGACAAGTAAGGGGTATATACTGTGACACAAATCACACACCAGGGATACAACAGGGAGGCCTCGGTGTCCAGCCATGCTCACAGGTTTGCTTGTTGTCAGTACTACATTAAGCACTCTGCTCTTGCCTGGGATAGCACTGTCAACAGTAGCACTGTCATGATACACTACATGCCAGTGTGAGAGCACATATCCTGGGCTACTACACCTGCATGTAACACATTCATATGGATAACAGTGCTGTACAGGCCTCATATATGTCTGTGTCCCACTCATGACACTCGCACCCCTTGCTACTGTAATGACAGCACATAGATGCATGTATTGTATATGGCATTACATACGCTTATTACAGGTTATCAGACTGGGCTGTGTGTTCTGGTTACCAGGGTTAAGCTATGCTTAGCAAGTATCAGTATTGCTGCAATATAACAGCTAAGCTGATTTGTGCACTGGTAAGTGCTGCCTACACTGTGCAAGTGCCTGTACATTTACCTATAGCTTAGCACCACTAAGCTTCGCACAAACCCGCACAATCTCACTTAAAGCTGCTCAAAACTGCCTTAACCACTCTGTATCTAACAGCCCTTGTCCTGCCCAGCAACAAAATGAAGAGCCCTTGCAAGTCTTGAACCCAGGACACTTTACACTGAAGTCACTAACCACTATGACAACTGCTGTTGTTTTACCAATATAGCTGTCAATACACATATTGAGTAGTATTGAACATTTGCCTGTAGTTCCTAAATTGTGTAGTTCTTAATATGACTGTTGCATCACATATGTTGTTTTATCATAATGTGCACATAGCAGATACATGTGGGGAGAATATACACAACCGTGATGTTTACTCATGACAGGAATATGGTTGTATACATATAATAGGTCTATATATGTCTACATGTACATACACATGTACTCTCATACATATGTCTGTATACACATCTGTATAGTCTGTATAGTGCTACATATATATGGCCATGTGTACATTTCTTTGTATGTACATATGAATATATATACATATTATATATACATATACATATATATATATATATATATATATATATATATATATATATATATATATATATATATATACATACATACATACATGTATACATATGTGTGTATATAGATATATGTGTATATAGCTATATATGTATGTAGATCCTATGTGTACAGATATGCCTAGTTCTGTTGGTATATATGTAGATATCTATAACTATATGTGCATACATATCTATTCTGATATACCACCTACTGTCAATATATATGTAGACATCCATGCATATATGTGCATATGTATCACTATCTGTAAATGTATAGACATATATTGCTCTGTATATGTATATATCTGGGTGTGTATATGTATATCTATGTACATATACATACCCATCTATATATGTTGATATGTATATGTGTAATTATCTATATAGATATCTTGAAAATTATATGTACATATCTTTTCACCATATGTCCTGATCATGGAGTGTAGCCCTACCTCATCCCTTATAGTCCCAACTTTGTAGTGCAAGGGGATGTCAGGTATGTACAGCAGGTATATTAGTAGACTATTGCTACTGTAATAGGGATGGTCTTCACAGACATGGTGGGTGTGGGAGGTCACATCTGCTTTTCACATGTGTGCCATTGGCTACTGACAGACATCCTGAGGACATCATAGTACAGTACCGCTGCTAGCACGTAATGCTCCTGTGGACTACAGCAGAGATATTGGCCAATATATGTGGAAATTCTGACACACTGTGCAGTCCAGAGGTATGCACAGTACCCCTTAGTGCAAAACATGTGGACCAAGCCTGAAAATATGGATGTTAACAGCCATGTAGATGGGTATAACACACAACGACTGATTTGCCCCCATAGGTTATGCATTCACAAACCCCTGTCTGCCCTGACACAACTGCTGGTACAGAGGTGCCATGGCCACATACTACCCACTATATATATTGACATACATCTGTACAGCATCCCACTGCTCTATCTGACATACAGGGCTGTTAAGGGAGGCCCAGCAGTAGTACATCTGGCACGTATCTGGACATGACATCTCACTGTGTAAGTACACTAAGCTGCTAGGCATGTAAGAAAGCACTGTGCAGGCTACAGGCAGACTAGCTCAACACTGGCATAAATCTCCTATAGGGGAATGCACATGTACCTGCATATATAGCAGGCTCTACAAGCATGTCACAGCACAGGATAAAATACACCTGTGTAAAACTGCATATCCACAACCAATGTGAACACAGCCACAGCCACATATGGTAAACTAGAGTAATATTACAGTATATGGGCTATCTGTTCAACACCATCCTCATATGTGCCACTCACACACTAATCCTACATATACTGGGCCACTACACAGTGTGGCCTGATGCCTGTGTGTGGTATGGCACATGTGTGTGTATGGCCCTACAAACATGTTAGCCAATATGGTAACATACAGTGGAGCAACATGTAACATCAGATAGGACGGGACCAAGAATAATTACTTCGACCACAGACTGTACACAGACCAAAGTACATTTTAACAATACACACACTGTCAACATTCACCATAAGTACACAGACTGCAGTACTGTACACCCAACCACAGAATGTCCAGGTTGTGTCACCAAATATAACCCCTACTGTACATAACATGTGTAGCAGTCTGATATCTCTCTGGCTTGTTATCAGATATGATGACACTAATTATGGTGTACAGCACATACGCACCTCTTAATGCATGACATATGTACAAAGGTTGACTGAGTTTTGTCTGGAAGCACATACACAGGGCCAGAATTTACATGTTGTAACAGGGTTTGTTGCAACATACGTCCTATGAGGGATATGAAGTCAGTAACTGTCACGGCTTTCACCATCTACAGACTACAATCCTCACACTACCTTCCGCACCTCACAGATAAATATCTGTGGGTAACACATGAAATCAAAGGCACCACACACTGCCCAGTCTGCAAATGACCCTACAGATAGGGATTCCTCATAAACATAGAACTGACATGGCAGGTACTAAAACATGTAGGACAGCTATATCCACACACACCCTGTTAAACCAACATTATTCTAAATGCAGTATAGCAGCACTTACAGTCTGTAGTCAGGTCAGGCACACCCCCCTCCTGTGTGTTGCCTTGCTTCCACAGTGTATGTTGTTAGAGGTAAATCCCCAATTCCATCTGAGATGCTGTTTGCCAAGCAACAGATTGAGTTCCTTCTCACAGTGAATGAAAATGCCCAATACCAACATGATGTTCCTAGATACTGGAGTCTGTTTCCATGCAACTGGCTATGGGAATGTTACCACAGCTGTTCCACATGCAGTCAACTAGGGGAAGGCTGCAATTCATGCAGAGGCCATCAGGTGATCATGGGCATCACTTAACATACACATGCTGCTGCCTAAGCAAAGCAGGTGTAGGTCTCCACATCCACCAGAGGGGGAGTGAGAGAAGCAGACAGAGGCAAAGACAAGTCAGGGAGGGGTGGGAGAGTAAAACTTAAGCATGTCTGTGTCACACACCTACCAGCACAGGGTTTCAAACCCCTGACTATTATGTAGTGCTATCACATTTCTATGCAATTACTGGATGAGCCACATAGGTTACATATTGTGGAGTCCTCAAAATGTGTATGTGATGGTGAGTGACATCTGCAACAGAGATATGGTAGCTATACTGTAGGTGTAGTACACGTGCCTGTCTGCATGAACAGGTGCCAGTGTCAACACAGTCACATTCTCACAGGGACACACACACATTGACACACTTGGCAGGGCCAGGAATACAACTCATCACTAGTGAGATTGTCACAACCATTACTGTGCAGGTATTACATGCACCACAGGGGTCATATGGGCAAAGGGTATGGGGAGGTGTCTGACATCAGACAGCATGCTTCAGTATGCCAATGGGGGTTGTAGTGAGTGTGAATGTGAACATACACATCATAAAACACACGCACAGGGTCCCAGTACTGACATGCATAAGTGCATTGATTCATGGGTGTGTAGTGGTCAACTGTGCCAGATGGCTATACAAGGCTAGGTGATGGGTATACCTTGGCATCAGGCCACAAGACAATGGTTTGCATTGTGACTCAGGGCTGTAGTTTCTGGATTTGTCCACACAGCTGGGTATTGTATTCAACATCCAATCACCTGGGTGACTATTGCATGTTGCCAATGCTGTGTATTGCTTGCCATGTATGTGTTCCTTAGTCCATAACATGGACGGTGTCTGTGATGTGCACACCTCCCACATGCATGTACAGTGACATGTGGAACTGTACCTGGGGTGTCTGGCCCATGTTGTGTACACAGATTATCATTAGATATGCCAGTCCTGTCCTCATGTGGCAGGAACTGGTAATGAACAGCCGGTTTAGCCTGCACCGACATTGATAGCATACTAATGGCATTCCCTGGTGTCAGTGGCATCTGTCCATATGGGGCATGTTTTCAGGCATGGTATGTCCTTTGTGGGTCACATTTTATGGCACCACAGGGGTTACAGGTGTCCAGTGGGGAACATGCACTGTCTGTATGTACGTGCATATTGGACAGAAGGACAGGGTGGCATGCCCTCTGTAGGCCACAGCAATTACTCCATAGTTACTATCAGTGGGCAATATGCAGTATGCTACCAACATAGCCGCAGTTGCCTAGGCAAGTATGTGTGTGTATGAGACATGGATTGAGAGTGTTCTCTGGCTAATACTAGGGTTGCTAACTTTGCCTGGCCTTGATGTCACATGTATGGGTATGGATTTGCACCCCAGCCTCTCAGCTATTTCACATCTGTTATCCCTGTACAATGTACATTGTGATATATACTAGGGCCACCATATAAGAAATTTGCAAAACCCACTCCACATTGGGCCAAGTTGTTACACACTTGGAAATGAGTCTCTCACACACACGTCATGTCTGGGATTAGAACTCCTACCTAACCAGTTTATTACACTACAGCAGTATGCAGTTTTAGTACATGCCACAGTGATTACTTCCCCAAAGGTGTATATCACATTGGATGACATCAGCAGGATTGCCAAAGCAGGACATTTGAACTGTAGTGAGTGTGGCTAGGCTAAAATGCATTGCTCCCTACACAGACATTGAAACACACACAAAACATCCACAACTGTCATGAGTGGGTAGAGAACCTCTAACAGAGGTCTATAGCACACTACAGCATGAAGCTGTTATAGGATGCACCATGGGGATTACTGGAGAACTCCTTCCCCAATGGTGTATTTCACAGTGAATGACATCAGCAGGCTTGCCAAAGTAGGGCATTTGAAATGTCCTGAGTATGACTAGCCTAAAATGCACTGCTCCCTACATAGACATTGAAACACACTCATAACATCCAGAACTGCCATGGGTGGAAATAGAACCCTACCAGAGTTCTATATCACACTACAGCAGTACACAGTTATGGCATGCACTATGGAGATTACGGGGCTACATCCTTTCCAGAGGTGTATTTCTAGGTGGATGACATCGGCAGCCTTACTGAAGTAGAGCATTTGAATTGTATGTAGTGTGACTACCCTAAAAAGCATTGCTGTCTACACAGACAGATACACACATACAAACACACCTTGCCAAGTCTGGGATTACAACTCCTATCTAACTAATTTATCACACTACAGCAGTATGCAGTTATGGGATGCGCCATGGAGATTACTGGGCTACAACCTTCCCAGAGATGTATTTGTAGGTGGATGACATCAGCAGCCTTACCAAAGTAGAGCATTTCTTGTAGGGAGTTTTACTATCCTAAAAAACATTGCTCTCTACACATACACACACACACACACACACACACACACACACACACACACACACACACAAACAAACAAACACACAGTTGCCAGGTGTGGGATTGGAACTCATACCTAACTAGTTTAGCACACTACAGCAGTACGCAGTTATGTGATGCACCACAGAGATTACTGGGCTCCATTTCTCCCAAAGGTGTATTTCATAGTGGATGACCTCAGCAGGCTTGTCATAGTAGGGCTATGGGGAGGGCAGTGTATGTGCATGAGCCATAATTCATTCATCTAAAGATTGACACACCACATGCGGGCACACACAGGGTCATATTTCACAGGTACGATTTTACAGCTGCTAGATGACTACTTCCTCTTACAGTCATGTTCCACAGCTAGCACGTGCACCACACAGTCTGTAATGCTGGCAGATACAGGTGGCTAGTATCTGCAGTGAGTGACATCTGACCCTCATGTGGTTGGGACCCTTTGGCTGTGTGCTGGGTGGGACAGGCCAGGATGGCTATTTGTCACAGTACCCTATTCCACACATTCATGTACGTCTACCTTTGGCTTATTAAAGTGTGTTGTCCTTACATATATATATATATATATATATATATATATATATATATATTCCTATCTACTGTGTGTGCAAGGCATGAGTGGTGCATACAGAGGAGTGTCTGCACTAACATTTGCAACTGCCAGATATGTCTGGTCCACTGGTGTTTGCAGACATGGCCTTTATGTAGTGTGTGAGCATGCCCAGTATGCCCGCCTGTATTTAATGTGCGGATCTAATCCAGGTAGTTTGTACTGCAGTGTTGACCTTTGTGATGTACACCTACAGGTAGCATGCTGTTTCTGCAGGGTATCCATCGATCATTTGGCATTGACTTGTTACTACATTTCTGCATAGGATGGGGGGGCACACCTGACTATTTCTATATTTCTACACAGGATGGGGGGCACACCTGACTGTTACTACATTTCTATGTAGGATGGAGGGCACACCTGGCTATTTTTACATTTCTACCCAGGATTGGGGGGCACACTTATTACATTACTATGTAGGATGTGGGGGCACACCTGTCTATTTCTAAATTTCTACACAGGATTGGGGGGCACACCTGACTGTTATTACATTACTACGTAGAATGGGGAGGGCGCAGCTGACACTTGTACACATTTGTTATGACTGTACTGGTATGTCAGGCACTCCATTTCATTCTGTATTCTTACCTGTCATGCTGACTAGAGGCATACCAGTATACTACAGATCTTAGCTTTGGTTGCCCTACATATTAGTGTCTGACTTCCTAGCCTTTAGAACTAACATCCCACTGCCTGACCTGCTGTAGCCTGCATAGGCCTGGGGGGTGGTTACCCATAGCCATCATTCAGAGGCCATAGCACAGGCTCTGTTTGGATTTGTCTACACCTGTCCTGCTGGCGGAGACTGTTGTTGGGTATGTGAACCACCCTGACTGGCATGTGTGAGTCATATGGACACACGTCACCCAGCACATTTCCTGCAGTGGGTTTTGTCACCCTGTGTTGTACTGGCTACTATGGTGACTCAGGTATGTGTTACAGATGTCATGGTGCCACTGTGGGTGTCTACTTTCTGCTGCCATAACATTCAGCCACCCAATTCCCTTGCATGCTCACACCCATACCATAGATACAGGTAATGACACATTCTACTCCATTTGGCAATTGCTAGGTTGATTGACTTACCTTGTTGGTGTGCCAGAATCGCGGATGGTGCTGGATGGCTGCCTATATCAAATGCACATAGTACACTCCCTATACATGGTTGAGCAAAGGTAGTGTCATGTTTGGCATCCCTTTTACTGTATGTGCGAGTCAGATAGAGGTGTCATTCCCTGGTTCCCTACTGTGTCAGTATATGTGCTATGCATTGTCTCTTTGCTGCATCTTCGGCATACTGGGCACGCCTCCATCTGCTTACTGGGGCAGGCTCAGGTTGTTCCTCCTCCGAGTCACTCTGCGCCTGTGCAGGCCTTGGCATGGGGGGGGTGTGGCCCTGCCCATGCTGTTCCTTCTGCAGCTGTTTCTGCAGGTTCATATTGTGTAGCATGGCACATACCATAACAATTTGGGTACATGTAGCTGGTGAGTACTGCAAGGCTCCACTGGATGTGTCCAGACACCAGAACCGTGACTTGAGCATCCCAAACACACGCTCTATTATAAGTCTAGTCTGTGCGTGTGCCTCATTATGGCATTCTTGTTTAGGTGTGTGTGCATTTCTGATGGGTGTCATCAGCCATGGCTCCAGTGTGCAACCAGCATCCCCCCACTAGGTTACTGTAGGGGATGTCCCCATTGGCAAGTCTCTGGTACAGCTGCGTCAGATACCAAATGTGGGAATTGTGATAGCTTCCAGGGTAGCCAGCACACACATTCATTATAATGCCCTGGACATCACAGACTACCTGGAAGTTGATGGAAGGGATGGCCCTGCAGTTGATGTAGGACCTATCCTGATCACCGGGTGGTGCTTTGATACATATGTGCATGCAGTCTATAGCACCCACTACCTCAAGGTATTATGCTATTTGGTGGAAGAGATGCATATTGCAGGAACTGGTGGAATACTCTGGATACTGATGCCTGTGAGATCTCCATGATATCCCCAGTTGAGCTATGGGAAGTACCTGTGGCTAGCATTTCTAGGCCTACACATACCTCGGTATCCACTGGGATGGGTTCTCCTTGGTCAGTTTGGTGTGTGTCAGGCATGGCTGGCACAGCTCAACAATTTGCTGTAGGAGGTCCTTGCCCACCCTAAAGCACTCCACTATCTCCAGCTCATGTAGCCCCTGGTAGGTTACCCTGGGTCTGTACACTCTTCTCTGTCTCCTCACTGTGGGTTGATTGGCAGCATTCAAATCCTCACCACCCTCATCCTCTTGCACATGTTGTTCTATGTTGCCTGCTGCAGCCCCTCTCATTTTGTAGGTTTGTTTGTTAAAAGTTCCCTGCTCGTATACACTGGTGGTGTAGAGTGTGGGAAAAAGCAGAGGGGAAGGTGTTTGCATAGTTCATAGTAGTGTTCTGGGCTGGGCTGGTCTGCTGCCTGTGTAATTGTCTGATTCTGATACATTTCACCTGCCAACTATGCTAGTTCACCTTGATTACCTCCCTACTGCTGTTTTCCCTTCCCATTGCCTTCCTGTTTAAGGCCAGGAATGTGCCGCACAAAGTGCTCAAATGTGCACAGTGTTGCTATTTCCTGGTTTAACGTTTGTCTTCTTATTTTAAAACCTGGTGCTGGCATGCATACACCTGCTTAGGCAATATAAAGAGTGCTAGGCAGATTCAGACACCCCCCTAGCTTAGCTGTGCTAAGCTAGGAGCAAACCCAAGCCATAGGGCTCCAGTCCACTTAAGTATGCCTGACATACACCCCCTATGATATCAGATAACTCCTAGGCTTGCACCAAGCTATTCCTACTCTTAAACTGTTGGGACCTGACTAGCATGTTGGGGAAAACTGGGATTCACTATCATTCCCCTCATTTGCATAGGATTGCCTGCTAATGCATAGTTACATGTCTCACACTGAGCCTCCCCCCTTAGCAACCACTACTCACTGGCAATGTTGTCCTCTGCCTGCCATTGACGTGCATGGCAGAATACTGATTTTAGCTAGAATGCTTAATTTAGGTTTATTTTATTTTCCCCCCAATCCCGTTTGCACGCAGCTGCCCTATGCTTAAACAGCCGAGATTGGCTAAAAAAAATAAAAGTTGATTTTTTAATTTTTTTGCCTGTTTGCAATGTCAATGGCCTTATACTTGGCCATTGGCATGCTTACTAACTGAGATGCGGCCTTTATTTGGAGCTGTCACAGCTACGTTTTGGAGTTTGTAGAAATGTACTCTGTTACTAACAGAGTACATTTCTGCAGATTGCACTAGTCCTGCAGAGCCAGTTGCAAGCTTCCTGGATCACAAAATCACCACATTTGCATGGATTTCTCCTGCAAATGGGGTGATTTGCATACAGGTGCTTAGTCCATGCATGACTAGTGCAGGAGCGCTCGTGCATGCCCCTGCAGGCTGTTCCTGGATCGCACGGCAGACATGTTGCCTGCTAGAGCTCCTGCACTGATCTTGCATACTGTGCAAGGCATAGAGAATCCGTGGGATTGTCATTCAGACCTGGCCAATACAATGAATTCAGACAAAGCTTCCAGTAAGTTCCAGTTTCTCTAATACGTATGGCCAAGCCCCCCCCCCCCGTTCCATTAGTTTTACAGTATCCAACACAATAAATCTGAAGCTATTCTCAGGATGTGCCGAAATGTGTTTAGCTAGGGCATTAAATTCATATTTGTCTCAAATGTTCCTCAGATCTTCCCCAGTTTTACTATTTAGCTTACACTCTGTTTTGCCCACATAGAAACAGGGGCAATTAAAGCAGAGGGCACAATATATCACTCTTTCAGATGTACAACAAAATTTGTCTTGGAACTTAATATTCAGCCTATTAATTTCTATATCATTAGTCTCTAGAATGTCCTTACAAAATTTATACATCCCACATTTATACATGTGGCCCTTATACTGTTTATTGTTCTTAAGTTCAAATAAATTCTTCAGAGAGTGTCCCTTCCTATAAACACAGATGGGTGCATGCCCTAAAATTTTTCTTATCTCTCTATCGTTATTAATTAAGTTCCAATTCTTAATTAAAATATTTTTTACCAAAAGAGCATCCCTGTTATAAGTTGTTAAAAACTACTTTGGTAAGTTATCATTCAACTAGGGCTATCATTTGCAATGCCACTGGAAGCAATATATGTATGTACAGATACTTCAAACTCCAGACTATTCCCATTAAGTTGCTCTTCTGTACTCTTGGGCCTCAAAATAGGTATATAATGGCCATTGTCTCTTTTTGTTTTTACTTCATCCATCAATTCATCAATTAAATTACTTGGATAACCACGCTTAGTAAACATTTGTTTAAGTAAATTACATTCTTCCAAAAAAGATTCCTCTAACGTAATCATCCGTGCTGCCCGGACAAATTGTATTTCAGTAATTCAGACATATAAACTCTGTTCAACAGAACCTATCATTCTCTGTTCTCTCTTTTTTTTGTACTCTGAGTGCAGTGCCACTAAGCTGATTTGATTGCAAAGTGTTACAGCATGTGCAATCATATTTTGAAGTGTTGCACCTACAACAGTAGTTAGCGGTACTCTATGTTGCTCTATGCTAATTTTGATGCAAAAAAGAGAGCATTTACAATTGGTAGCAGGGAGATTAGTGTAGCAGCAGAATAACAATGCATTAAGTGAAGAGATTTCAGCAATACTTTACAGATAACACAGTCAGACAAAACATCATTTTATATTTTGTCATCCATATGTATTCAAACATTTTCAGCATGCCAATAAGTGATTTAGACCTGAGTGTTAACTTAGAACAATATCTAGACATTTATATTTGATAGAGTTAATATTGGGCAACAGATTTCAGCAAACATTAATGTATGTATTCACATTTTTACCATATTGACCACCGTAATCCAAACATCCAAATCTTCATCTTCTTTAAAATTGCATTACATTGAATAAAAATATCTTAGCACAGTGGCTCAAAGTTAAACAAATAAATGTGGATGAAGTCTCTCAAATCATAATTCAAAGATATTGTGATAAGCTGTGCACTTCAATTTGATATACTTTGCATTGGAAGAATAATGATACAGAAGGGAGAAGATACATTGCCAGGGTGACATGGCAACAGAAACAAATGAAAAAGGATGATAGTGGCTCATAACAATATGTAGCCAACTGGTACACCTAAACCAAAAACAATCAGTAACATCTAGATAATGGTTGGATTAGAACCCTTGAAATTATTCAAACATCTGTTTATACATTTAACCATTAGCTCATCACACCACAAGGAAATAATTATTTCTCAGTATTAATATAACACTATTGAAGCACACTGACAACTTATTGAAGGAGGAATGGTGAATGGAAAGATTTAGAGACAGATGCAGAGAAGAAGAGCAATAATATGTTTTATGAAATATATTGGAACATCTGTATGGTGTTTTAGTCTTGCTGCTAATCTGCCATGTTCTGTACAATAAACTGATTGCTATACATACAAATAAGGGGTGGGGGAGTGCAATAAATATGAATACCTAAGCCGAATTTTGTTGGCATAATAATTATCTTTGTTGGGGCTGCATTGATTTTAAAAATAAAGTCTTGCTGCACGGTTCCAACGATATGTTAAGGAAGTATGTTTTATGGAGAGAAATACAGATGTTTGCAATTACATATATGATAGGATTATGATATGTTATATAGAAATAAATCGTCATACAGCTATGATTGAACATACAACACTATGGCAAACCATCAGGCTACAAACAGAGTAATTATCTTAACACACCAAATAGGAAGTCCTAAGCAATACATCCTGCATCCTAGACTTGTTTAATTATCAATATCACAATACTGCTTTTATTATGGCTCTACTCTGTATTCCCTCAGCACAGCAGATTTAAATACATTTGCACTACAGTAACAGGACCACCACAGATTAACTTGAAATCTTCAGCTTTTGCAGTAAGAAGTTAAACAGCATTCACTATCAATTAACATTGCTGCACCATGCCAAACTCTGTGCAAATGCTGGAGACACTGATTGTAGGCTTTTTCATAGGCCATTTCTGGCCATGTGTGTTGTGAGTGAATCTATTTCTTTTTTCCAGATTAAACATGTGAAAGAGGTGGCTAGGAAAGTGCTGAAAATGGGGTTGGCAAGCAGAGGGTAGCATACAAGGAAAAGAATACAGGAATTTACAGGAGGGTTGTGGGACAGCACCATAGCTATCTACTTCTTCATAACATAAAAGTGCAATTGTACACACAGTTTCATGGCTTTGCAGAGGAGTTATACCAGTGATAGGTGACAACAACAGAATAATGTTGTATGGCCAATTTGACCAAATCAATTGTGACAGGATGACACATAGGCAAAGTGGAGACTTATGTGTGGGACATAACTTTTTTGTGGGACAAGTGCAAAAAATATTGGGTAAAAGTACTTAAGAATGAGAGGGTCAGGTAGACTAGATTAAGAAGCATCCATAGACATACAGGATATACATGACAAACAGAGATGTTGATGGAGAAAATGTTTGGCGGACAGAAAGATTGAGGATAGGTGAGAGAAAATGGAGGTGCACCCATGTCCAGCTTAGAACAGTGAGAATCTAGTCCTCACCATCAGAACTATCATCACTGTCTACTTCAGCAGCTCCTTGGGTCAGTGCTGGATGTGACATCATATTTGCAATGAGATGCATGACCTTTTCAGTCTTAATGATACTAGCACCAAGGACCCTCTCCCTTACATCCTTCACCTGGCCTGTCAGCTCCTGTCATTTCACAAAATCAGCACCTCTACTAGTACTGCTCCCAGAGGGTAAAACTGCTCCATCAGCTGGGGCAGATCAACCTGATGCACTTGGAGTGGGCAGGGCAGAGGTTGTGTAAGCAACTCCATTAGGTTGAGACAGTAAAGTGCTGAAAGTCTGTGCTGTCATCTGTGGAGGCATAGCAGGACAAGTTGCAGTGGTCATTGTACCTCTCCATGTTTTTGATGATTAATTTTCATCAGCAAGTAATGAAAACAGCAGATTGTTAATCACCACATAAAAAAAGCATTCGACGAGATAAAAAAAGAGATAATTAGATATACAGCACATCACAGATCTGAATATTTTAAAAAGAACTGGTTTAGAAATATATAAATAAGTAGATAGTTTACTATTGCACGTTTGTAATATCCATATATGATGGAAAAGTATTTATGTGTTATTAAATAAGCAAATGCCATTGCACTGATGCAGCAAGAATTATTTGGGAAGTCATGGATGCTTGAGATTAAGGATGAAGTATGCCTACTCAAGATGCTAGCGCTTGAGAGAATGAAAATAATGTAGCTTGAATTTTCACAAGGATCATACTTGCCCTGTGCCTGTCTGAAGTGAGTTAATCTCTCCTTGTGTGACTGATCGTTTTCAACTATCTTCATCTATCTTCATTTTTTGCTTTTCTTTGGGACCTTGGACCTGTGAGCTCTTTAGCTGAAGGAAGTAAGTTTTGACTGTTTTGTTTAAACTATCTCCTCTGTAGCTGTAGAGTTCAAGAAAGAAAAGAAAAATGTATTCTGATTTTCTATACGCTGTGCTAAGATACAACCAATGCATAAATGTTTTTCCTTGCATGCTAAAAATGTTCAAATACAGATGAATGAAAACAGGTTTAATGATGTTTTGTCTGACTACTGCAGCTGTAAATGTTGGCTAAAGGTTTACTTAATACATCTTTATCCTGCTACTACATTACTGTGCCTGCTACCTATTGTGAAGCTTCTCTTGCATAGATATTTGCAAAGAAGTCAGCATAGAACAATGTAGAGTACTGCTAATTACCATAGTAAAATCAACACTTCAAGATATGATTAAGCATGCACTAATACTTTGCAATCAGCATTGTAAATAAGCTTAGTGGTGCTGCAATCAAAGAGTACCAGAAGAAAAAAAAATCAAAGATCTATAGTTTTCTGTAGCACAACATATGTATATCTGTATTACTGTTGTCAAAAAATGACCATGATTTCTGAATGATGTTGACTCACTTAATTCATTTTTTTTTTAAGTAATATGTCTCCTATACCGTGTAATAAGCTTGGTTAACCTATTCTCACAGAATTCTTTATTGTCATTCTACACTGCATCATTGCCCTATGTGTGACTTGAAAATTTGTATTGCCAATGCATGTAGTGAAAGTATGAGACAATACAAATGTGCAATCATCCAGACATGAAGTCATACTAATGTTTCACTGATAATATATCACTGTGCAACAGCCAATGTGTATGTGAGCCCATTATGTGTAGAATATTAGTTTCCCTCAAAATAACACAATGTACAATAAGGACAGTATCTACTTGTCATTGTAGAAGTATGTAATTACATGTGACAATTAGTGATGTTACAGTCTCCTGTGCACAAATATACATTTGTCACACAACCTGTGATGTGCAGTAATATCTCTTCCTAGCATTGCATTTCACAAATATTCCAATGTTCAATTTCACATAGGTATTGTCCAGCTTCTCCTGTGGTGCTTGTGACTAATACAATGCTCTCTTGATTGTGTAACATAGATAAGTAGGAGGTTTAATTTGATGCCTAACACATGGAAGATGTTTGTGTGTGTGTGTGTGTGTGTGTGTGTGTGTGTGTGTGTGTGTGTGTGTGTGTGTGTGTGTGTGTGCAAGAGAGAGAGACTATGTGCAATACTTGGTAGTGTATCTATCCACTTCTTCTGAAAATGATATATTTAACTGTTTTCACAGCTCCTTTAGCCCAGTTTTTTACAGAAACATCCCGTATGACACACACTGATGAGGTCATTCTAACAAAAATGCAATTTTTCCACTTAATGGTCAGACTTCTCCTGTGGCATAAGTGACTAGTACAGTGCTCTCTAGATTATTTAACTAGATTGGTAGGAGTTTCAATACTCACCAAGGAAGGTCTGAGTGTGCAAGGGGGAGATATGTTGGGCAAGAATCACATTTTGCTAAATAGACTACTCTACTTGTGTTGAATTACCCTGACAAAGGTGAACTTTATCTATTAAAGTATTGTCTAGGGATAAACTATCTCCTTGAAATATATAAGAACAGTAAACACATCTCCCACACTTTGTGGTACTGTTTGTATATCTGTCAATAGAAGAGCTCCCAGTTTCTTGGATAGGACCCTTAAATTACTTTCAAGTGGCAACACACAAGGTTTTCAACATTATTCATAACAAATGGCATATTTTCAAGATCAGTGAGGATGTTTTTAGTAATTTGGGGGAGCAGTAATTTTTTGTTGATGTATTGTATCTTCAGATCTTGCTTACTAGTATCTCAAGTCAGCATTTGATTAACATGTATATCATATTTTCACTTCCCCTTATTACACTGCAGCTTTATATCCCTATCACATCCTTTATCAGCATGTCTGTTATTTGTGTGCAAAACTGTGAGACTGACATTCACATTAATTATCATTGAACCAATATTGCAGGTTTTATGTCAGAAATACATCTTATACACTTTCATCACATTTGCCTGTGTAATGTGAATATACTTTAAACACTTCCACTCTCCAACATTACTAAATCATTGTACCACATTTTGTCTAACAATTCTCTCATTTCTCTTCCCCTTGTTCTGTATTGTTTCCATGAACTTGCTCTTAATATGTCTGGGATACAGCTTGTTCTCATATCTCAACATTACCTATACGCAATCTGTTTTGTTTACATTGCATGCTCATGTTTACAAGTGCCTTTCAATTGCCATGAACACTATTGCTGGCCACAGAAAAGTGTCTACATCTGTGTAAACATAATGACCATAGTGTATGAATGATTAGCACTGCTGCTCATCATGTTAACATGCTTACATCAGGTAGGTGCAGTGTGGCGCCTATGCAATTGTTAATGAATCCCAGGGCATATTGTATTTAAACTGTGTTTTCTCTTATATAAGAAAAAAATTGACAAATATAGATACAAGTCAGCAACTAAAAATGTTATGCATCAAAAAAGAAATCTTTTGACTGCTTTAACTGTTACATATCTTATACTGCTTTCGAGATCTCACAAGGTTTATTAATTCTGTTATCTGTTGTGTTTGTTATATCTATAATCAAGAATTCTTGACAAGTATACATTTGCATCCTTTACTCATGTTGAGTTTTAGCTTTCATTGCATGCTTGTGTGTCATGTTCAGTAACATGGCTTTATTCTTTTATGTCTTTTTAAAACTATGCACCTATTTGTGGATCTTTCTTTCTGAGCCTCAGCTGAAAAGATTCTATGTCCAGTTGTATGTCTGTAGTAAAGAAATGGAAACAAATACAATAAATGGTATACTAGAAGTTCTCTGAGTAAGCTTGTATTGGGGAGCAGTAGGATGCAGATGTCAGGAAGGAGACCAGGAAGAACTGAAGGGGTAAATAATAAAGTACACATAAGCAAAATGAAGGTTGCAAAGTGGAATGTGAGAGGATGGGAAGCCCAGTCAAAGCATGCCAGGTAGAGGGTAGTCTGGATATGTAATGCACTAACTCTATCATGTTTCAAGAAGCTAATGTGAATAACAGAGAGATATGGAGATTGGGGAAAAGAATGTTATGGCAGTAAGGAGACTGAGTAAAGAGATAAGAGAGCAGGGGATAGTTATAGCTGGTAGAAGAGTGAAAGAAAAGCAGAGATTGTGGATGAGAGGAAATATGTAAGGTAGAGAATGATGAATTGCAAAATAAAGGTGGGGTACTAGATTCAGACTATGGGCCAAATAAAGATGCTTCTTCTTTTTTCATGAATTCTTTCCCAACAGGGATGAGTAAGTGGATTATAATGACAAGATTATAATGAATAGTTGGTAGATTTTAGTGCAGTAGTAGAAATAGAATAAGATATTATATATTTTTTGGGAAATATTAGCTTAATATCAGGAATCTCAAGGGAGGACAGCAGGTTGGCTGAAGTATGTATAGATAAATGTCATAAAAGAATGTTTATATAGTCAACAAAATATTGTAAGCTTGGTGAATTAGTTATGATATTGGTTTCTTGGCATTTAATATCCCCAAGTCTTTTTGGTTTCTAATACTATGATGGGAATGGAACCCATACCTAAGTCAAAGTATGATTAAAGTTCAAGAAATTAGTACTGTTTCAATTTTTGATGTTAGCCAAAAGTGCTCTTCACAGCACATGCAATGTGTGCAGTTACATGTATCAGTGACATATCTAAGTACAATTCTAAATTCTTTTTTATAAGACCCATTGCTCCTATTACGCTTGGACCGGTCTGTCTAACCTTCTTTCATGTTACATTCATTTCTGCCTGTAAATCCTGGTATTTTATGACTTTGTGTCTCTCTGTACATAAGACACTGTAGTCACTGGGGTGTAGCAGTTTCAATGATCTTTTGTCTTTTTATCATACTATACCTGGTTTTCTCACATCCCACATCATGTTGGTAATGGCTGATCCCATGGGATACAAACTTCATCATTTTCTATAATGCTTTCTGGCTCATGTTTCCAATGCTTCTCAGCTACTTCAATATTATTATGTTTGTACAATTCCCAATGCAACAGTCTTGCCACATTATTTTGCCATTTAGTTCTGCCATTAGTACATTACACCCAACAACAAGATATGCATCGGTTTCCAATTTTTACAAAACCTGCATTTGTCTGTTTCTCCCATATGTTCAATGGATTTTGTAAACATATAAATAGATATATCTAGAAGGAATGGAGACAGTGAGATTTAAATTAATTCATTCAAAATCATTCACCAGCAAAGCTATAAGTCTCTTAATGGAAATAATGGACGTCATTTTGATTTATAATTTCTTTGAATTCAATGGAAATATGTATTGTTAAACAGATGGTGTACTGATGGGGTCTGAGATCACCCCAAGCTGTGCAAATATGTTCCTCCATGCCTAGGAAAGAGTGAACATTCTAGAAAGTATTTTTCTTGCAACATTGTGTTATTCAAATGCTTTATTGATTTTTTTTGAAGAGGGAGCGTAGAATTGTTAAGGAAATTTTTGAGTTATATAAATGGGATCAATTCTTTCTTGAGATTTACTTGTGACTATAGCTTAAAGAGCATTAATTTTTTGGGTGTCACTGTTTTAAATAAAAAAGGGAAATTAAATCACAAAAATATATAAAAAATGGGTCTATATTAGATGAGCGACCATTCCGATTTTCAAATCGTAGATGGTCAACATCATATGATCGAACGTCAGAAAGGTCGAAGGTGAAAGTCAATGGCTTTTCACACACAGAATGAGAAATTTTCCCTTTCTGCACTGAAGTGCATTCTCGGAGTTGGAATATTTAAGTAGGGGGTTGTGGAGGGTGCAGGAGGCATACCCCCTGATCAGAGCAGTAAGGTAAGTTTTTTTTATTATATAGTCGATGTTTCAAACTTCGCTCATGTGAGGTTCGAAGTTTTGAAACTTCGACTATATAATATAGACCCATAAAAAATCAGTCCAGAACAATACATATTTACATTATAAAAGTATGCACCCCAAAAAAACTGAAGTAAACTTTGTCGAAGGACAGCTGATATGAATCAACAGTTTAACCACGAGGGACCAAGATTTCTTTTATGAAAGTTCAGTTTTGTATAAGTTTGTGAGCAGATATTATCCAAATGAGTTAGTAAATACTGCTCTCAAAGTAAGTAATCTAAGGAATCAAGATACAAGTTCTGTAATGAGATCTAAGAAACATTTCGGAACTTCTATGCAAATAAACAACTCTGTAGATGTTAGGGCTATTAAATATATTGTAACTAACAATTAGAAAATTTTTAACAGTAATAGCTGACAATCTTGTGTTTACCCAAAAAAGAGGGAAACATTTTAAAAACTTTTTTTCAAGCCAAACTGAACATGCCAAGAATAAAGAGTAATAAATTGGACACATTTAAGTGTCACAATTGTAATCTATGTGATTATTTATATATTGATTCAAATGAAAAAAGTATGAATAATTTTAGTATTAGAATGAAAGGCCGTTATATATGTAAACCAAAATTTGTTGTTTCTTTAGTGAAATGCATATCTTATTGCACTAGTAGGGAATTATATAAGCACATTTATGAACACAAATATGCTGTACGAGCAGTTGATGAAAGAAATGCATTAGCCAAACACTATAAATCAAGCACTCTAAGGTGGATATTACATTTTTGGTTCTTGATGAAATCAGACATTATGATAAAATGTTTAATGTAGAAGATGCAGAAGATGAGTAGGGGTAGTATGAATACTTGTGGTGGGAGAGATTAAATGCCTGCTATTCACCAGGATTAAATAATCATGAGGACTTTGTAGCCTATCTGAGAAGGAAAGGGTTAAAGCATCAAAGGCAATTAAGTCATGTGATTGGTCTTTTTTGTATTTAAGGAAGTGTTTTTATGGAAGAATTGTCAGTCTGAAGAATTCTATTCTGACAAAACAACTTACTGATTATGTTTACAGTTCACTAAATGTTTTTCTTTTTTTTTTTTTTTTTTGGCCCCCTTTTATTTTTATTTTCATTGTGTGTGTGGTTTACTGCCATTTTCTGGTTAAAGATTCCAATTCTGTTAGGCTTGATCAGTCCCAAGAAAAGTAGATATATTATCTTTGTAGTTCAGATGAAGTTTAGAGAATCATGAGAATTTATTTATGTAACTGGTTGACTTCTTAATGTCAGTGATTCCCTTTTACTAAAAGACATGTATAGGCTAAAGTGACTTCACACATGGCAACTATTTCACAGAAGTGCAATATTTGTTATGACGGCTAGGAACTGCCTAAAAACAGAATGGATTGTAAAGGGAAATACCTTTCATTTTTCAAAAATTCTGTAAGATATAGTGGATTTTTTTAATGCAAACATTTGGAGTTCTAACTTCTCCTGATCTAAATCACAAATTTGAGTTTTGCCAACTGCAAAAGTCATAGGTTAAGGCTTTCTATTAGGCTGTCTTCCCAAGAATGACACAGAATATTTCGTTGCGACCTAATCATCATTCAAGCTTTGTTTCTAGGTGTTCAATTAAACTGACTTAAAAATCAGAATATGGTAGATTTTAACATCATCAGTTTGCTCAGACTGTGCTTGAAGCAGCAAAGTGCAACATTTCTGAGTAGGTGTCGTCATTGTGGGTCACTGATCCCTGTTAAGTGCTCAGACATTTGAAGTAATCACATTTTCTCCTGATGTATGTGTTTCATTTGAGTAACATTAATGGATGGAATTGATTTGGGTCTTACTGTCTTCCAGCTAATAACCAGCATATACTATTTCATAAATCCACTTGCCAGCTACCAGTGTTTCTATATAATATATGCCATTCTTTTGAAAACAAATGACTAATATACTTTTAGCAAACAGAAAAGAAGGCTCTTTTTTTGCAGTGGAGCAAACTCATCTGCTATCCAAATCTCACAAAAAAGTGAGGAAAATGCCAACTTTAGCAATCTCAGAAAGTTATTTTCAGTCATTCGTATTCTACCGAATGACATTTGGAAATAGTGCATTTGTCAGACTGATAGGTTTGCCCATTTGTTTATTTTGTAACTAGTTTTGACTTATCTCAGGTAAGATAGATGTTCTACTCATGAACTTGATAACAAACTGGAAAGGAAAGACAAGCAGGACAACAGCTATTTTACAGGGGATGATATCCCACCGTTTCTTTTTTTCTTATTTATGTGGATTCCAAAGAATTCATTTTTGCTTATTCAAAGTGAAGGAAATATAACGAATCTTAAGCTTATAGAAGATGCAGAAAACAGGAACCATGTTCAAATATGACATTCATGTTTAAAAGGAATATCTCCTGAATCCACAGTTGAGTAGAAATGGAGACCATTTCCAAAATAATAAACTGATATGGCCAGATTTACAAGGATTGAGGATACCAGCAAGGTTGCTGGCATAGATGAGAACTCAAGTATTAGTAACAATATCTGGGATTCCTAGTACGATTGAGCATCAGAAACTAGCAAGAGATAAGAAGCCAGGTGATCCAAAGAAGGACAAATGGAAACAGGAAGTTGCAACAGAATTAATGATGTGACACACCCATGACCCCCCCCCAACTTTTTAAATTACATACTTCTCAATTCATTGACAATGAGTAGTAAGCATTTTTCGCCTGAGTGCAGCATCCACATTTGAATGCTGGTGATATGTAAAGGATAATTATTGCTTTAGTTTTTAAACTGTAACTCCATTGATGTTCATCGATTATTAAATACAGAAGAGCTGAATGAAATGCCGTTATTAGAAAGAAGATTAAAACATGAAAGTAAAACAGCTTATCATGCTTAACTTGGGGAATTCTACATGCAAGTGCTACCTTAATAACAACAGGGTTCACATGTGGCTGAAAGCACCTTTAATGAAAGCATGCATATAATTTGTTAACGTAATGTCCCTTATATTGGAATGCATAGACACAATTCCAGTCATAGCAGTTCAATGAATGTTACTCTATAGACACTGATTCTCTGATAGCTACTTAAGAAGAACAGGACTGCAGTATATAATACACTGATTCACAAAGTCAGAGAGTCACATATGACAAAAACATTTTAGACTCATCAGCCTGATATAATTTCTGTGTAAAATCATGGAGGAAGTCATAAAAGTGCTTATATAAAGTAATGCAGGGAACATACATTTGTATCATGTGGAACAATATTAGCTTGCTGCAGAGAAATCTTGTCTTATGAATTTTGCACATTTTTGGGAGGTATCGTTTGCATTTGATAAAGGTCTGACAGTATTTATTGGTTAGCTTGACCTTGCTAATGCATTGACGCCATTCCTCACAATGGAATAATTGTGAAATTGAAAGCACTGAATATCAATCTATACATAATTTAGTGAATAAAACTGAGGAAAAAAAATGGATAAAAGAATTTGGGGTGGGGCACTGCTTGTCTGCCTGTCTGTCACAGCAAGGCTACCAGTGGTGTCCTGCAGGACTTTGTTTTGAGGCCACTTATTCTATTTATTTTCCTTGGACCACTCCTCTCAACTATAAAACTTGGAAATGGTTTATTCTTAACCAGGTATGCTGAACAATGCAAACTGGGCAATGATAATAACTTCATAAAAATCTTTACATTCTCTAAGATGGTGAACATAACACACAGTACATTAATAATGACTTTATATTTCATGTGAATAAATGTAGCATCATGAGCCTTGGCAAAAGGTGAAAGGTTATGATTGTGACACAAATAGACAAGACATTAGCAAATACAAACAAACAAAAACAATTACACTGCCACTGAAGGTCTTGGGACAGAGACATCAAATTAAATTTTAAAGAGTGTATGTATGTATCTACCAAAATCTAAAATGCATATTCTGTATGCCATTAATTGTGAGCAATATGTTTAGTCAGAACATGGAGACCAAGATAATAATTTATCCCTCACTGACTTGACCAAAAATTGAATAAATTGCTGCATTATGTAGCCTTTGAACAGTATACCAGAAATAATTTGAAAAGGATTCCTTACAAGAAAAACATTTTGATTGGAAGACATGAATGATTCAGAAAGGCTTCAGGAACTGTCATTCTACCTGGTGTCATACATTACTTATATGAGAAGCCTGCCTGGTATATAAGATAATGTCAAATCAAGTTTTATTTATTTGCATGTCTAAGCCAGGAGTGCACCACGGGGGGAGGGGGGGGGTGTTGATGTCTAATAAGAGCTCTTAAAATTGCAAATATAAGTAATAGACAGATTAAACAGTACATTACACAAATATGGAATAAGTTCCACCTTGCTGTTATATACTTCTCATTTACATCATTTAAAAGAAATCTTGATATGTATGTGGAATGTAGATGATTATAACGTTATAGCAATCAAGCTTCTTAAAATCCTGCAGGTTGTAATCTTGAAAGTCAACCCAATAAGATCACCTAAAACCTACTGGCTAGCTGAAAAGATGATGAAACGTTGTGAACATCTTTCCACTCCTCTACTCGTTGTGTCCTGTACATCCTGCCAGGCTTCCTTTGTCAGGAGTTCAAAAATTTAGGCTGTGACAACAAGGATGTCAGAGAGAGAGTGTGTGTGTGTGTGTGTGTGTGTGTGTGTGTGTGTGTGTGTGTGTGTGTGTGTGTGTGTGTGTGTGTGTGTGTGTGTGTGTGTGTGTGCACGCGCATGTGTATTTACTTGTGAGAGAAAAGAGATTTGAAATGTTTTACCTCAAAAGATAAGGTGGAGACTATTAGGAATAATTTAAAATAAAACATAGGAACTTTTTTGTTTAAATATAGTTCTGATTTCATTATCTTAGTATAATTTGGTCATCATGTTCATGGAAACTCTAAAGACTGGCAGTAAAGTATCTGTCATCTATTTGTCCTTATCTCAGTATCTCCTATACATTAGAAGTAGTAAATCCCAAATTCCTATTAAACAAGTAATGTAAGATGGCACTCAAAGATCTGAAATGCAGTAACATTTCTCATTTTTTTTTGCTAGACTACAGCAACCTATGCATTGCACAACACGGGCACAATATTGAGACTGAAAATGCATATGACAAAACATAAAAAAGCGGTGCACTTTAAAATAATTACAATGAAAGCAACACAAATCAGTCATTACTTAATACAGATCCCCTACACAACGACGACATTCCAGAATGCCGACAACCATATGGCCGACACCATATGATCGACATTCAGAATGCCGACATTGTGAGAGGTCCATAGAAAAGGAAAATAAAATTTCCTTTCAACTGTTAGCAGAGGGGCTATGCCCCCCTGCACCCACGTGAGGAGCTCTGCCCCCCACACCCCCTGTAACTTTAATATACCAACTCCAAGATCGCACTACAGTGCAGGAATGTAATCTTTCCATTCCGCACTATAGTGAGATCTCAGTTCTGCATTGTTGGCATTTTGAATGTCGACCATATGGTGTAAGCCATATGGTTGTCGGCATTCTGGAATGTTGGAACTGAAGGGGACCTCTTAATACATGTCACATGCAGGATAGTTTAAAGTCTCAAGAAGGGTATATGTGTGAGAGTAGGAGAGAATGTTTTTGAGAAGAAAATCCACACATAAGTATGGAAAATAATACAAAGAAATACATGAATAAACATTGCAGGGTACACAATTAGGAAACAGAAAACAAGGGATGTGCCCTCAGTATGGAAGAAAATGAATTAAGAGAAGAATTGCTTGATTTACTAGACAAAGACAGATATATCAAGATCAATGAGAGAAATAGACTGCAGAAGGTTAATAAAACCCCAAAAGTCAGAAGCTTGATAAAACAAATGAACACAGTAATTAGGACTGTCCATAGAGATCCATACGATATAACAGAAGTAAACAGAATATATTACTGTGCTGCTAAATTAATAACTGATAAAATTCTACCACAGGAACATAGGGTAGCGAGAGAAAAGGGGGGGGGTGAAAGTGAATACCATCATGTAAATATCAAATAGATAAAACTATAAAGCAGCTAAGACAAGAAGTGTCATTGTTAGAAGATTATAGAAGTGGGAACAGATCAACAAAAATATTAAGAAAGATAGATGTGATAGAAGCAATACACAGTATTAGAACAGACCAGAATCTATTATGCACTATTGGAGATAAAGTAAAAATTTCAATACAGGCAGAAAGACTTAGAAGATATGAAGATAAATATAAGGGAAAAGCACAAAATAAGCAATTTATTGATGACCCAAAAAAGAGAACTGGGAAATAAGGTAAAAGGAATTGAAAGACCGCAAAAAGAAGAGGAAGTAGATGCATTTTGGAGAAGTATCTATGAAGATTATGTGGAATATAAAGATGCTAAATAGATAGAAGAAGTAAAAGAAAGAATAAGAAACTTAAAGATACAAGATATGAAATGGGATGAAATAACAGCCAGAGAGATTGAAACAAAGTTGAGAAAAGCTTCTAACTGGAAAACCTTAGGCCCAGATGCAGTATCTAACTTTTGGCTTAAAGTATAACTTCTTTGCATGAGGATCTAGCCACGAGTAAGAACTATTTATATGCACACCCCGAACAGACACCACACAGGTTATCAACAGGAAAAACAATGCTCTTACTTTTGAGTGAACCTGCAAGCTACCCTAAAAATTATAGACCAATAACTTGTCTTCCGATGTATAAACTATACATGGGAATTGACGCCAACACAGTTTATAGTTATTTAGAAGAAAACTCAACTATGGCAGTAGAACAAAAGGGCAATAAAAGAAAGTCATATGGAACAAAGGATCATTTGTTGCTAAACAAAGTTATTGTGAACTGTAAAAAGAGGAAGTATGGCATGGATTGACTACAAAAAAAATTGATAGTATCCTACATTCATGGATAAAAGAGTGCTTAAAATGTATAAAATACACCCTACACTGATTGACTACATTACAGTAACCATGAAACAGTGGCAGATCACTTTGCAATTAAGCCATGATAAAAGACAGATTATTATCCCAGGGATAAATATCCAAAGGTGAATATTCCAGGGTGACTCTGTTACTTTTGCTATTCTGCCTTGCCATTAATCCATTAAGCTGTTTACTTAACACCTTAGGCCATGGCTACAATTTGGCTTCTAGAAAACAACAACTTCTCATCTTCTCTTTGTCGATGATTTAAAACTGTACAGCTCATCAGATGAGGAACTGAAAGCACAGCTGCAGGTTTTCAAAACTTTTTCAGATGATATTAGAATGTCATTTGGTCTTGATAAATGCGTCAAAGCAACCTTTAAAAAAGTAAAAAAGTAAAACTGCAGCACCAGAAAAACATCAGTTTGGGACAAGAATGTGATATAAAAGAACTTGAGCAAGAGAGAGTGTATAAATACTTGGGAATTGATGAAGGATCAGCAATAAAACATGAATAAATGCAAATAAAGCTCAGTAAGTAGTACTTTAGAAGACTTAAATTAATCCTAAAAACAGCACTGACATCTAGGAATAAGATCCAAGCCATAAATCAATTTGCTCTTCCTGTCCTAATTTATAATTTTGGAGTGATTGACTGGCCCCAAACAGTGTTGGATAGATTGGATATTAAAACAAGAAGGATGCTTCATGCTCACCAAATGATTTATAAAAATCAGTCTATACCAAGATTATGTATTCCCCATTCGAAAGGAGGGATGGTCTGCCTAGAAATTGATTACATGTATAGATCTGCAATTGTGGAACTCCACACATATCTGCTGACCTCACAGGATCCAAATGTAGTAAAAGTTTTGAAATATGAGAAGAATAAATATAAGATGAAATCTCTGCTTAGTTTAGCAGAAGCATATCAACATCAAGCAGGAATGGAAATCAAACCAGAAGTAGATAAAAACAAGGCAGCAACTGAATGTGCTAAAAAACAAAAGAAAGAATATAAGGTGAAGGATCAGATGAGATGGAAAGAAGTGTGGAAAAAACATAAATATAGTTGCAAGTATAGAAAACTTCTGGAAGAGCCTCATCTTGATCAAGAACGAACCCAGGAATGGTTAAGGAGAGTTGAATTCACATCAGAAATGAAAGGTTAATATTGGCAGCCCAATATAGTGGGCTACGTACACGCTGGTTTACAAAGTCCATTGAACATGTGGGAGAAACAGACATATGTAGATTTTGTAAAACCAAATTGGAAACAGTCACACACCTTGTTGCTGGTGGTGACGCACTAATGGCAGAGGGACTGTAAATTGAAAGGCATAATAATGTGGCGAGACTGTTACACTTGAGATTGTGCAAACATTATGGTATTGAAGTGGCTGAAAAACACTGGAAACATGAGCCACAAAGAATCATAGAAAATTATCAAGTTTATATCACATGGGATCACCCAATACCAACAGTTCAAAAGATAGATGCTAGAAAACCAGATATAGTGGTCCAAGAAAAGAAGACAAAAGTAGCATTGATCATTGAAATCACCACATCTAGTGATTACTGTGTCTTGCGTACAGAAAGACACAAAGTCATGAAATACCTTGATCTGCAGGCAGAAATGAGAGCCATGTGGAAGAAAGATACCCAGACAGTTCCAATAGTAGGAGCAACTGGTCTTATAAAAAATAATTTACAATCGTATTTAGATTTGTTACCAATTCATGTAACAAAGTACAAATTGCAGAAGGAGTCATTATTGGCCATATTGCGGGTGCTGCGAAGACCACTTTTGGCTAAGATCAAAGAGTGAAATACTACTAATTTCATGAACTCTAATCTTACTTTGACTTAGGAATGGGATCCATTCCCATCATGGTATTAGAAACCCAAAAGATTTGGAGAAATTAAAAACGTAAAATGAAAAAGGGGTCCTGAAGGAGAGATGAAAAGTCAGCAAGCAAAGGAGAGTAGCAGTGCAAGAATTGAATTCATCCTCAAGTCTTGGTGAGTACCTTCGTGAGGTGGACCCTGTTTTTCACAAAATCTCACCAAGGCAACACTGATATACAGACTGTATTTATATAGCATATATCATGGGCAGACGTAAATCAAAAATAATAAAAAAAAGATAGCTGGGTGCACAAGACCCAGGATAAAAAAGTGATCAATTCTGATAGGCGCACTGGTGGCAGGACGGGAAAAAAAATGACAGTGTAGAATCCTCAAGATACAGAAACATTCCTACAATGAGGCCAGGCCAGGCTCAGGGACAAGATGCCCCACCTGTTGTAGAAGGAAGTAGCAGTCCACAAAAATGATAAAAATTGATTGGCCAAAGAAGAGACATAAAGATAATAGAGTGGACTATTGAGGATAAGAAGGAAATTGTGTATTGTTACTATTATGTTAAAAGCCCAGAATTTCCAGACACAAGATATACAAAACTATAAAGAGAGAAATTAGAGTAAAGAAAATTACTTCCACAGGAAAAACTGTCAGAAGCTTCAAATAAAAATTTGCATTCATTAACACAACAGATTTTTGAAATACAGTATGCAGATAACGAAATTTTGATCTGTTTGGAAAAAGAAGCATCTGAGAAAGTGAGAAAACAAACAACAAAACCTAGAGATATTTGAAAAATGCAAAAAAAAAAAATACAGACTTGGGGAAAGAAAGAGAGATTTGATATGGTACAATATTTATGCAAAGGAGAAAGCCAAGTTAACTAATATAGAGAAGGCAGTCTCAAAGATATTCGAAGAGAAATACAGGCAAAGGCATCCATATATGGAACATTTAACAATAAAATGATTAATAGCACAACAATGTAATGTAGAAAAGATGATTAGTATAGCAGAAGTTAAAGAAACAGAAGTTGAGGTCATGGCGTGCCTGTGAAGTGAAGGATTTAATACAATAGGTCTAAAATAGACTACATCACAGTATGATAGAGCGAGTCCCTAGAATAAGGAAAAGCAAGAAGATCAGGAGACATGTGAAAAAAATATGCACAGGGGAAAGGAAAAGCGATTTAATATGGTGGAATATTTATGCAAACGAGGAAGTAAAACTAACCAATACAAAAGAGCATCACCAAAGATATTTGAAGAAAAATATAGGGAAAGGAATCCAGATATGGAATACTTTACAATACAAAAATAAGAAGACTAAGAGGAAAAGTAGAAAAAGAGATTAGTAATGAAGAAGTCAATGAAATGGAAATTGAGGTTATGGAACAGCTGCAAAGAGAAGAATTCAGTGTAGTAAATCGAATGCAGAAAGCACTATAACAGGATAGAGCAATGGATATCCAAATTAAGGGGAAACCAGTGGAACAGGAAGCAATTGATTAGGTTTTTGGAGCCTTCCACAGGAAATGAGTATAAATGTTCATTTGAAGCTAGACAGCAAGGAAAGGAACAGGAAACTGTGGAAACTCTGATGCAGTCAATGTTGAAGAGTGATAGGCAGTGAGTTCCCATATGACAGAAGAACAGATGACACAGGATGAAACTGAAGAGAATGTGCAACAAGATGATGCTATAGAACTTTCTATAAAATGACTACAGGAAACGGAAAACATGGGATGTGCCCTCAGTATGGAAGAAAATGAGTTAAGAGAAGAGTTGCTTGATTTACTAGACAAAGACAGATATATCAGGATCAATGAGAGAAATCGACTGCAGAAGGTTAATAAAACCCCAAAAGTCAGAAGCTTGATAAAACAAATGAACACAGTAATTAGGACTGTCCATAGAGATTCATGCGATATAACAGAAGTAAACAGAATATATTACTGTGCTGCTAAATCAATAACTGATAAAGTTCTACCACAGGAATACAGAGTAGAGAGGGAAAAGAGGAGGCGGAAGTGAATACCATCATGGAAATATCAAATAGAGAAAGCTGTAAAGCAACTACGACAAGAAGTGTCACTGTTAGAATATTATAGAAGAGGGAATAGATCAACAAAAATACTAAGAAAGATAGCTGTGATAAAAGCAATCCCCAATATTAGAACATACCGGGATCTATTATGCACTATTGGAGAGAAGCTAAAAATTTCAAAACAGGCAGAGAGACTTAGAAGATATGAAGATAAATATAAGGGAAATGCACAAAATAAGAAATTTATTGATGACCCAAAAAAGTTTTATAGAGAACTGGGAAATAAGGTAAATGGAATTGAAGGACCACCAAAAAATAGAAGAAGTAGATACGTTTTGGAGAAGTATCTATCAAAATCCTGTGGAACATAAAGATGCTAAATGGATAGAGGTAAAAGAAAGAATAAGAAGTTTAAAGGTACATGATATGAAATGGCAAGAAATAACAGAGAGATTGAAACAAAGTTGAGAAAATCCTCTAACTGCAAAACCCCAAGCCTAGATGCAGTACCTAATTTTTGGCTTAAAGTATTAATTTCTTTGCTCGAGGATTTAGCCATGAGTAAGAACTATTTTATGTGCATCCTAAACACACACTGCACTGGTTAACAACAGGAAAACAATGCTCTTACTTAAGAGTGAACTTGCAAGCTTCCCTAAAATTATACACCAATAACTTGTCATGCAACGACGTATAAACTATACATGGGAATTGACGCTGACACAGTTTATAGTCATTTAGAAGAAAACTCAGTTATGGCAGTAGAACAAAATTGCAATAAAAGAAAGTCATATGGAACAAAGGATCATTTGTTGTTAAAGTTATAGTGGACAGCTGTAAAAAGGGAAAGTTATAGTGGAGAGTTGTAAAAAGGGGAAGAATCTAAGTATGGCATGTACTGACTACAAAAAAGCATTTGATAGTATCCCATATTCATGGATAAAAGAGTGCTTAAAAATGTATAAGATATATCCTACACTGATTGACTACATTACAGTAACCATCAAACAGTGGCAGACCACTTTGCAATTAAGCAAGAAGATCAGGAGACATGTGAAGATGAAATATGGACAAGGGAAAGGAAAAGAGATTTAATATGGTGTAATATTTATTCAAGGGCGAAAGCAAAATTAACCAATACAAAAAGAGCAGCACCAAAGATAGATGAAGAAAAATATAGGGAAAGGAATACAGGTATGGAAAACTTTACAATACAAAAAATAAGAAGACAGAGGAAAAGTAGTAAAAGAGATTAGTAATGGTGAAGTCAAAGAAATAGAAATTGAGGTTATGGAACAGCTGCAAAGAGAAGGATTCAATGTAGTAAATCGAATATAGAAAGCACCACAACAGGATAGAGAAATTGATATCCAAATTAAGGGGAACCCAGCGGAACAGGAAGCAATTGGTCAGGTGCCATATCAAGATATTTTGGAGCCTTCCATAGGAAACAAGTATAAATGTTCATTTGAAGCTAGACAGCAAGGAAAGGAACAGGAAACTGTGTAAACTCTGATGCAGTCAATGTTGAGGAGTGATAGGCCAGTGAGTTTCCATATGACAGAAGAACATATGACACAGGATGAAATTGAAGAGAATTTGCCACAGGAAGATGCTATAGAACTTTCTATAAAATGCCTACAGCAAATGGAAAACTTGGGATGTGCCCTCAGTATGGAAGAAAATGAGTTAAGGAAGAATTGCTTGATTTAATAGACAAAGACAGTTATATCAGTATCAGTGAGAGAAATAGACTGCAGAAGGTTAATAAAACCCCAAAAGTCAGAAGCTTGATAAAACAAATGAACACAGTAATTAGTACTGTCCATAGAGATCCATATGATATAACAGAAGTAAACAGAATATATTACTGTGCTGCTAAATTAATAACTGATAAAATTCTTCCACAGGAACATCGGGTAGTGAGGGGAAAAGGGGGGAAGAAAGCGAATACCATCATGGAAATATCGAATAGAGAAAACTATAAAGCAACTAAGACAAGAAGTGTCATTGTTAGAAGATTATAGAAGAGTCCTTCTCTTTGCAGCTGTTTCATAACCTCGTTTAAGTCGTTTTTTTGTGTTGTAATCATCTGTTTAACTGTTGTAGGCTGTACACTCAAGTGTGCTAGTCTGTTCTAAGCATTTAAAGTGTTTTTGTGTAAGTTTCCTTTATTTTCTGTAAAAAAATAAAAAAAAAATAAAAAAATATTCTTGTTTCCCGCCTTTTCTAAGCTAGTCTAGTCCAGTTTTCAGGTTCTGCTGAATTCAGGGCTGTGGTACAAGTTCCTGTGTTGCCCATATCCTTACTTAAATAGTAGGAAGTTTCTCTGTTCACCGGTGAGAGTGGTGGGGGCTTTCGGCAGCCTATCTGTCCCTGGAGGAGTGGTCTCAGCCCAAAAACTAGTAGTTTATTGGCTGTTTTGAGCTAATTTCTATCTCTTTCATCTCCCTGCTTTAAAACCCGCATTTGCATGGTTTTGCGCATCGCTCAGTGCCGGTTGGCTAGGGTTAAATGGCTAGGGTTAAACTATTCCATGCTCTACGAAGTCTGTTCTTCAATTTTTCCCTTGGAACTAGTCAAACCCTCAACTAAAGCACTCTAACCTTCCTTTTACAGTCCAGCACTTGATCTAAGCTCTCAGTAAGCACTAATAAACGCTAACACTACACCCCCCCTTTACTATACAGTAGTACAAGGCTCCCTATTCATCCCTACTGGAAAATCAGTAAATCAGTTCATTTATCCATACAGGCATGCACAAAGGGCAGCTTCAGGTGTACTCTCCAGTCCAGCTGTTGAATCTGGGAATCTTGAGGCAAAGTTACAATTGCCTCATGTACACAGACAACCCTCTCCTCCTTCCAACAAACACAAATATATGTGAGAGATGCAACTATGCAGCCAAACTGGAGGCCAAGCTTTCTCAACCCAAGGCTGAAACAGTCAGTCAGGAGGAGAAGGGAAACACTTGCACCACAATACCAGTCTCACATACACCAGTCATATCTGCACCAGCAAACAACACACTTAAATACACAAAAACATACTCAGAGGCTCTAAATAAAAATCTGCCTAAGCAGCAGAGACCTCCAAAGCAGACATCCAAGCAGCCACCACCCTTTAACAACCATCACGTATCACATGCTTCACAAAGTCAGTGTGTCACGCAACCACAGCCCTTAAGGCTAAATAACACACCCAATACACTAGTAATAGGTGACTCTATTGTCAGGCACACTGACATTCTACTCACCAGACTGAACAAGGAGAAGGTTATTATAAGCTGCCTGTTGGGTGCCAGTATCTGCCACATAACACTAGCACTCAGGTCACTCCAAAACAAGTACAAATATGACTCTGTCATTGTGCATGTTGGTGTGAATTATCTGAGATGTACCTCCCTGGACTACATGAAAAGAGACATAGAGGAGCTCTCTGATCATGTAGCCCAGGCCAGTATGACCCTGACCCTGAGTAGCATCTTGCCCTCACCAAGAATGATGCCACAGTATAAAGAAAAAATTATCAGTTTTAACAATTGGCTAAGCTATTGGTGTCATTTAAAGGGGATCCAGTGTCTGTCATCCTGGGATGACATGCTCGACAAGCTACACTGCTTTACCAGAGATGGCTTGCACCTGTCGCCTTTAGGCTTTCGAATACTGGCCAAGGCTCTTGCCACCCCCATAGTGCCTTTTTTAGGCAAGGTTCAAAAGACAAACCCACCTCCATAAACAACACAAGTAACCAAAAACTGAGGGTAATGGTACTCAATGCCAGAAGTCTAAACCTCAAAATGCATGCACTCGAGGCACTCCTCAGCATGGAGAAAATCAATATCTGTGCAGTAACAGAAACCTGGTTCAAGGCTCCAGACAGCACCCTAGCACTACCAGGCTACAACTCATACCATACCTTTCGGCCCCAGAACCCAGACTGAAATACAAATGGAGGGGGTGTATCCATTTTCATAAGGGATACTCACACCTCCAGGTTAGTAACACAGCACGAGGCCTCAGAGACCATACATGTGCATCTAACAGTGGGCAAAGCTGCTTTTCAGATTGTAGCTTGCTACAGATCTCCCACCTTGTCTCAAGAACCCCACTCAGCATTCCTGAAAACATTGGAAAATATGAAGGTCCTACCAAACACCATGATACTGGGTGATTTCAACTACCCAAACATTGACTGGGAAAACTACTCAAGTACAAACTCCTTTGGCCAACGCTTCCTAGAGTTTATAAACTCAAACGCCCTGGAACAACTGGTCACCACACCCACAAGAGGTGACAACATATTGGACCTGATCATCACCAACATGGAGGATCAGTGTTCCACACCACAGGTAAACCCCTCACTGCTAAGATTTGACCATAAACCTATCACACTAGACATCCACATCCCGACCCCACCCCCAGTCAAGGAAACCACTGTGAAAATTTTTTCAAGAGCAAACTTCACATTTCTCAAGACCGAGGTGGAAAGTTTCAAAGCCCCCTTGCTAAAGGATTATGCTGCACAAACTGCAGAATCCATTACAAATGCATTCTATGAGCACCTAAAGGAATGCATGGATCAAGCCATCCCAAGTAAAACCAAGACTCACTCCTCCAAAAGGAGGAAACCAGTCTGGTGGTCCCCGGCCATAAATAAGCTATACAACAGAAGGAGGAAACTATTACATGACTGAGCAAAATCCCAAAAAGGAAAGGCATCCCTGATCAGTATTAGCAAGAAACTACAATCCCTCATAAAATCATCCAAGGCCAGTATTGAAAGAAAAATTGCCAAAGACTCTAAAGATAATCAAAAAAGCTTTCTTTAGCTATGTCAAGAATCTAGGTGGCAACTCTCAGATCTGCTCTGGGCTAGTGCAAAATGGCAAAAAATACACTGAACCAACTGACATTGCCAACATCCTGGCAGACAGGTTCAGTGCAAACCTTACCCCCCTCACCTCCAAAAGGGTCCGTGTCCATCCCAGAAGAATGTTGAGCCCCAGACATCACAGACACGCAGGTGAAAACAGCCCTCTCCAAAGCCAAAAACACAGCACCAATGGGATGGATGGTACCCCAGGCTGCATCTTACACAAGCTCCAAAATGAACTAAACCCTCACCTAAATTCACTGTTCAAACTTAGCCTTACCACAGGCTATGTACCCAAGGAATGGCATACAGCAACAGTTATCCCACTCCATAAAGGTGGTGCCACAACAGATCATGGGAATTATCACCCTATAAGCCTGACTAGCCTGGTCTGCAAAGCTATGGAGCGCATTATCATGGAACTCATAAACAAAGACATTGGGAACATCCAGACACTGGAAACTACCCAATTCAGCTTTGTTAAAGGCAGATCCTGCCTCCTAAACCTAGTTGACTTTTTTGAAACAGTTACCAAGGCCATAGACAAAGGAAAGGTAGTCCACACAGCCTACCTGGACTTCACTAAGGCCTTTGACACCATTCCCCACTCTGGCATTATAGATAAGCTCACCAGCTTGAACATTAACACCTATGTCACGAGATGGGTTGCCAACTGGCTCACGGATAGAACTCACATGGTCAGAGTTGCGGGTGCCATGTCTGACTCTAAACCACTTACAAGTGGCATCCCACAGGGCTCAGTCCTGGGACCCCTCCTGTTTGGTATATAATTCTCTGAGGTATAGGCAAGCACAGGAGCACTATGGCTGACCGAGTTCAATGATGACTGCAAACTGGGGGCCATAATCAACTCTCCGGTTGACACAGACATCCTCCAGAAGGGTCTCACGGAGACAAATACCTGGTGTCAGAACCATGGCCTCAAGCTAAATGCCAAAACATGCATGGTCATCCCCTTTGGGAAAAATAAAGTGTCCACGGATTATCACATAGGTGGTAATCCACTAAGTACGGAAGATGTAATTAGGGATCTTGGGACCCAGGTAGATAGCAACCTCTCCTTTGATAATCACATTGCCAAAGTGGTTAGAAAATCCTTCTATGTAGGCAACCTAATCATGAAAGGGTTCACATCTAGATCAAGAGAGGTCATTGTGCCCATCTACTCATCACTCATTAGGCTCATAATAGAGTACAATGCCCCATTTGGAATGTACCTTACTCAACACCTGCAGCAGCTGGGAAGACCACAGAAGCACCTCACCAAGAGGATTGTGGGCCTCAGACAGATGCCCTATGCAGCTCGACTAAAGAAACTCCAGCTCTCCTCGGTTGCTTACCGCCTGTTCAGAGGTGATCTCTGCCTGAAGTACAAGACCATGTCAAACATGGATTTAATGGACATGCTCCACCTCGAGAAAACCAACTCTCTTAGAGCCACATGCTCCAGTGAGTTAAACCTCAGCACAACAATAAACAAGACATGCTGGAGGGATAGATTCCTGTCCCAGACTTCCCTCATTCTGGAATAGAATCTCAATTTATGTTAGGCAGAACCCCTCACTGACTATCTTCAAGAGAAATCTTGGCGAGTGGATGGGAAATCATAAATTTACCCCTGGGATCACTTCAGTGGCCCTGCTAGACAGAGGCACAGGAAGCAGGTACTTCCGTTTGTGAAGTTTTATAGTCTCTCCTGGTCCCTTGGGCGCCATCTTTAACTTTACCATCCGTGCTGCTGCTGTGCGTCTGTGGCTGTCCCTCCTAGCTAGTAATAGCTAATTCTCCTGCCTCTATCCAGTGTCTGTTTGCCTGGGTTGAAAACTGCTACTACTCTACGAGGGTACTTACTGACTCTTACCCTAGGAAAACCCTGGACCTTTTCACTCTGCTTCAAACACAGTACCTCAAGATTCAAAAGGACTAATTTTCCTGCCTCTATCCAGTGTCTGTTTGCCTGGGTTGAAAACTGCTACTACTCTACGAGGGTACTTACTGACTCTTACCCTTGGAAAACCCTGGACCTTTTCACTCTGCTTCAAACACAGTACCTCAAGATTCAAAAGGACTAATTCTCCTGCCTCTATCCAGTGTCTGTTTGCCTGGGTTGAAAACTGCTACTACTCTACGAGGGTACTTACTGACTCTTACCCTTGGAAAACCCTGGACCTTTTCACTCTGCTTCAAACACAGTACCTCAAGATTCAAAAGGACTAATTCTCCTGCCTCTATCCAGTGTCTGTTTGCCTGGGTTGAAAACTGCTACTACTCTACGAGGGTACTTACTGACTCTTACCCTTGGAAAACCCTGGACCTTTTCACTCTGCTTCAAACACAGTACCTCAAGATTCAAAAGGACTAATTCTCCTGCCTCTATCCAGTGTCTGTTTGCCTGGGTTGAAAACTGCTACTACTCTACGAGGGTACTTACTGACTCTTACCCTTGGAAAACCCTGGACCTTTTCACTCTGCTTCAAACACAGTACCTCAAGATTCAAAAGGACTAATTCTCCTGCCTCTATCCAGTGTCTGTTTGCCTGGTTTGAAAACTGCTACTACTCTACGAAGGTACTTACTGACTCTTACCCTTGGAAAACCCTGGACCTTTTCACTCTGCTTCAAACACAGTACCTCAAGATTCAAAAGGAGTATGTCTACTTAATTGATTGTAGCCTATTACCATTTTTATCTGGTGAAGTTCTGTTAGCTCCCAGCTAAGCTTGCCAGCAGCAGCTACCCCCCCACCCCCTTACTCTGTTTTACTGTTCCTTTCTCCAACCTTGTGTTCTACTTGGTGTGTACTCCCCTCCCAGTAGTATACGCTTTTTCTGCCCCTGAACCTTTGTGACTCCTCTTTGTACCTCTGCCCTATGCCCACTAGACGTCACTCTGTCCACATCTAGACTTATAGTACTGGCTTATTCCCCTACCTTATTCTTCATATCTTACCCTTCTCTCTCCCATCCCTCACCTCCTTTGTAGTGCCCTGTAACCCTCTCCCCCGTACGCTACCAAGCTCAAAGCTCCTATCTGCCAGCCTTTTCTGTTACTTTTTCCTTCCTCTCTGGATTCTGTGTAGCCCCCGCTCCGCTCCCCTCCCTACCCCCATATCCCACCCACCCCCAGTGGTCCTAACCTTATACTGCACTAGACACACCCTTCACCCTTACAACCTATCCTACTATTTCCCGCTAAACACCAAACCCCTCCCCTCTACATACACTCCTTCCTCCTCCCTCCTCCTCTATTACTAAACCAAACTCATCTCTTATTACTAACTTCTCTCATTTTCCAGAATTAAAACACCTTCCTTAAACCTCCACTCTCTCCACCTTTACTACCTCTTTATATTCCAATTTCACACCCCTACATATCTCATACCTTCGTACCTTATACCATTTTTTTTCCACCTATCCTTCCCTTTTTCTTTTCCTACTATTCTACTTAATCTTCCCTAACTCACATATGTCTCCACACTTACCCACCATGTTGATATTCTTAGCATTATTGTCTACCACCCTTTATTCTTCTTACTTTCTTACCTCCTATGAAAACCCTCTTAAAAAACATCCAGACTACATAGGTAAACATACATCTATTATCCACACTTCTCTTACCACTTTCTTAAATTCTACCTCTGCCCCCAGCTATCACCTTCCCCAATTCCATAGGCGCTCCCACCTTACCTATGCCTTACCCTCAAATAAAAAAATTAAACAACTAACCTTTCTTAAAAGCTACTTCTTATCAAGACCTAATACTCCTACCCTACAAGATGGTGACATTCACCCCAACCCTGGCCCTACTTATTCCTCCCCTAAAGTATCTAGGCCAAACTGCAATAACACCCTACTCATAGGACATCCAAATATACAAAGTGTAAATAACAAAGTACCCTACTTACATGCCCTTTTAGATACTCACCACTTTGACATTTTGTGCCTCTCTGAAACTTGGCTTAAGCCAGCCACCAAAGACACTGAGATTATACCCCAGGGCTATAATATACTTAGGCTTGATCGTTCTAAACGTAAAGGTGGTGGAGTGGCAATTCTTTTCAAGAATCATCTTAGCATCTCCACCATCCTGACCTATCCAACACAGGATGTTAGAGCAGAAGCAATCATTGCTAAACTTCAATTAAATGCTCAAAAAGCCCTTTATATCATATGCATGTATATATCACCAGGCAACAATATTCCAATCTTAGAAGACTTTCTCTGTTGGGTTTCCACTAACTACCCACAAGAAACTATTATTCTGGGTGACTTTAATATAGACTGGAATACAATTAATAATGAAAATCCCTCCTATCATATAAATCTACACAGTTTTACTCAATCCATTACCAATACAACAAGGCTTCATAAACCCAGTAAGAAACAGAGTATCTTAGACTGGATACTTATAAACAAAGCCAATATCTCATATAAAGTAGGAACTATGCCAGATGACCTCAGTGACCACTGCCTTACCTATATCTCTAGAAAAAAGACTGACTATAAAAACCTCCCCATCACTAAAACAATACGCTCTACCAAACACTTTCAAACTGACCTATTTCAAAACGAACTCAAAACATGCAACTGGAACCTCTTGAAATCACTTCCTCTTAATGAAGCAGTATCTCTCTTCAACTCAACCTTCCTTTCTATTCTGGATAAACATGCCCCTGAACGTTCTATTAGAATAAAAACTAAAATAGCCCCTTGGCTCTCAAAGGAAACAAAGAATTTAATTCATTCTAAGAATAAAGTTTGGGCCAAATGGAGACACCACAGAATCAACTCTGACTTTCTTCATTTTTGTAAACTTAGAAACCTCACAAAAAGCTATTATCTCTGACAAAAAGAACTACTACTGTGAACTACAACAAAACCATTTCAACAATCCCAAACAATTCTGGTCTTCAATCAACAAACTACTTTCACCCAGAACAACTAAAACTCCCTCCCTCAAAACGCTGACCCAGATACCCTGACCATACTGCAAATGCTTTTAACTCCTTTTTCATAGAAACCATTCAATCTCTTGCTAAACAACTTAACACTAATAACTTCTACCCTCCAAATAAACTTGACTCCCCACACAATTTCACTCTACAGCCCATCTCTACCTCTTTCATCTATAAGCTTATTCTCAAACTCAAACCCTGCACCCCCTCTGCTGACAATCTCCTTCTCTCTTTCTTCAAAAGGCTGCTAAACAAATTTCTTACCCTATATCTATACTCATAAATAGGACTATCCAAGAGGGAACCATACCTGATATATGGAAAGTCTCTCATATCATCCCACTACATAAAGGTGGTAACTCTATCGACTACACAAACTTTAGACCCATTGCTCTTCTCTCACCTCTAGCTAAGATAATGTGAAAGTGCATTCATCAGCAACTTGTACAGTATCTCTCTTTACATAACATTATAGCTAACTGCCAACATGGCTTCAGACCACACCATAGCACCTCAACTGCCCTCCTTTCCTTTGTTGATACCATCAACAACTCTGTAACTCTAACCTTGTCACCTCTGCCCTTTTCATTGACCTTTCTAAAGCTTTTGACATGGTAAACCACTCCTCCCTTATTCACATCCTTGAATCCCTGTCATTTGACAACCTGGCTATAAAATGGTTTACTTCTTATCTAAGTAACAGACAACAAGCTGTTCTTTGGGACAACCATATCTCCTCCTTACTACCTGTTTCTATTGGAGTCCCACAGGGCTCCATTCTAGGGCCTCTTCTCTTCTCCCTTTACATAAACGATCTTAACACTGTAATCCCTCAGGCTACCTGCATCCAATATGCTGACGACTCTACTATTATTTGTTCAGCATCTACCTCTTCAGAGCTACTCTCTCTAACTCAAACTACCTTCAACACTGTAGAAACTTGGTTTACTAGACGTTACCTTCTCCTTAATGCTAAAAAAACTAAACTTCTCCTTTTCACTCCCACCAGTCGAACCTCCCCTTTAAATTTCAACATCTTGTCTAATGATACCACTGTCATTACTCCTGACACAACAACTAAACTGCTAGGAATAACCATTGATAACAATCTCACTTTTGATCAACACATCAATAACATCATTAAAACTGTTAACAAAAAAATAGGTTCTCTTTACCGTATTAAACCATTTCTTACACCTTCCTCCAGAGCTACTATCGCCCACTCCCATCTGATATCTACTCTCTTTTACGCCTCACCCATTTTCAGTAACCTTAAGAAGGCTAACCTAAATAAACTAGCAACTTGTTACAATAGCATTGCCCGCTTTGCCACCAGTAACCCTTTCAGAACACATCACTGCCACAACCTAAAACTCCTAGGCTGGCTTGAGCTTCAAAACTGTCTTATGATCTCACAACTTACTATTGCCCACAAGATACTTTACCATCCTGAAAACACCCCAATACTATCACAACTGTTAGTCCCTTATAACAATCTTACCTCCCTTCGATCTTCTTCTAAACTTATGACCAAATCTGTAAAATCCCACAACTTAGCTGGAGACTCTCTGTTTGCTAATACTGTAGGTAGGACATGGAATCTACTACCCACAGATATCACTCTAACCTCCTCCTTACCACTCTTTAAACAAAAAATCAAGCAGTACTTCCAAAACCACTGGCTTTGTTCATGCAGGACTCCTGACTAACCTTCAGCACTTCTCCTACTTAACCTTAACTTTTTTTCATTAATTAATACCTATACTTACTATACTATACTACACTTACTATTTTCTTTTGTCTTGCCCTACTCCCCCTACTCAACCTTAACTTCACTCTTTGACTAATATCTATAGTTACTTTTTCTTTTCTCTTGCCCTGCTGTTCTCCTCTAATCCTCTGACTCACTCCTACTTTCTCTCCACCACCCTCTCTACTATCTCCCTAACTTGTCACTTTACTTGACTACTGTTTTCTCACTCTTTCCCTCTCTTGTATTTCTACATTAATTCCTTCACATCTCCTGCTTTACATCTCTCTCTTTGACATTTTTCTAAAACTTATAGCTAATCTTGAGCTTTTTAATATCCACTTTTAATGACCTAGTACAATTTTTACATGTTTGCTTCTACTACCTAGTAAAACGTTCATAAGTGCCTTAGGTTTTTTTTTGTGTTGTACTTATTACTAAATGTATATTGTTAGTATGCTTAAATTTTGTGTGGAGCTTTTCTCCCCGGGCCTCTACTGAAAATGGACATGTATCCAGCTAGACTAGCCTGGTTAACAAATGGAAAATAAAAAATAAAAAATAAATAAAATAAAATGGAGGCGAAAGCCAACACATTCTGGCTAGGCTTATAAATGCCCTTGGGCAGATAGCCTAGTACCTACCTATGAACCTATGAATAGATCAACAAAAATACTAAGAAAGATAGATGTGATAAAAGCAATGTGCAGTATTAGAACAGACCAGGATCTATTATGCACTATTAGAGATAAACTAAAAAATTTCAAAACAGGCGGAAAGACTTAGAAGATACAAAGATAATATAATGGAAAAGCACAAAATCAGCAATTTATTGATGCCCCAAAAAAGTTTTATATAGAATTGGGAAATAAGGTGAAAGGAAATGAAAGACTGCCAAAAAAGAGGAAGTTGATATATTTTGGAGAACTATCTATGAAGATCTTGTGGAACATAAAGATGCTAAATGGATAGAAGAAAAAGAAAGAATAAGAAGGTTAAAGGTACAGGATATGAAATGGGAAGAAATAACAGCCAAAGCGATTGAAACAAAGTTGAGAAAAGCCTCTAACTTGAAAACCCCAGGTCCAGATGCAACACCTAACTTTTGGCTTAAAGTATTAACTTCTTTGCACAAGGATTTAGCCATGAGTAAAAACTATGTATATGCGCACCCTGAACACACACCACACTGGTTAACAACAGGGAAAAAAATTCTCTTACTTAAGAGTGAACCTGCAAGCTACCCTAAAAATTATAGAGCAATAACTTGTCTTCCAACAACGTATAAACAATACATGGGAATTGACGCCGACAGAGTTTATAGTCATTTAGAAGAAAACTCAATTATGGCAGTAGAACAAAAGGGCAATAAAAGAAAGTCATGTGGAACAAAGGATCATTAGAAATACTCCTGGATGACCACAAGACCCAAAAAAACAAACTGAAAGATGCAGAAGAAAAGAGTGAAATCCACACGATATTAGCATAATAAAAACTTTTAATCCTCGCTTTCGTAACCAAACATCTTCAGAATAAAATTTACATTCTCAACATCACATTTAAAAACAATTTTGAAATACCTCTGCACCAATAAACACATCTTTCCACTTAAACAATTATACAATAAAATTTTAAAGCTCAGGAAGTTATTTCCTTATATAAACTCTACGGTCTTTTAAAAAACATTTAATGTTGACACATTTATACCAGGTTTTTTATCTGAATTTAATCTGATTTGCCATAAAGCCTCCTTTTGTTCAAGATTTGTTTTAAAATTGCCACTTCTAAAATCAAGACTTCCTTGCTCCAGCACAGAAAACAAAATTTTTTGTACATAGGACAGATAGTATGCTTATAAAAAGCATTTGTTTTGTCTTGTTTTCTAATATTGTAATAATGTTCTTTTATTCTAGTGCATAGGGCTCTTGTAGTCATACCAATGTAGAATGCATTACAATATGCACACATACCAATGTATACATCTCCTTTGCTCTTACAGTTAAAATGCCCTGGAACTTTCGAAGTAGAAGGCAAATGTTCTAAATTAACTAAGGGACCTTTAGAAATGTATCTACATATGTTACAGTTTCCACACTTATACATGCCCCATCTTTTCTGTGTGATGTTAGAGCAGTATACACATTTATTTCTCTCTCTTCCTAAAATATTTTTTAAGTTGTTTTGATTTTTATATACAAACCTTGGTTGGGTTCCCACTATAGATTGTAAGTCTTTGTTTCCCTCTAAAATTTTTAAATTGTCAGAAATAATATTTCTAATAATACCATTGTCTACTGTCATGTCCAAGCAAAAGAAATGACCAACATCAGATGTGTTTGTCTCATGGTTCTGTTTTGTTTGGATGTTGGAAAACCCATGTTCAAAGATAGCTGGAAAGAGACTGTCCCTGTTCTCTTTCAACAGGGTCTTACTATACCCTCTTTCAACAAACAAGGTAGTAATAAACTTTATTTCCTTCAAAAAGTCACCCATTTCACTTGTCATTCGACTAGCTCTTATGAGCTGTCCTTTGGGAATGTTATTCTTCATATAATGAGGGTGCATACTGGTATAATGCAAGTAACTGTTAGTGAAAGTTTCTTTCCTAAAAATCCTACTAACTAACTTATGTAACTTAACATCCCATTTCAGAATCACATCCAAAAAATACACTTAGTCCCACATTTCCCATAACAAATTTTAAGTATCCTAATCTGGAATTAAGGGTGTCAACAAAACTTTGCACTTTTTGTTCACCCCAGCCATGACAAAAAACAAATAATCAATAAATCTCTTAAAATAATTTGTTTGTGTCTTTTGGCTTTTCCCGGTTAGAGGTTGCCACTGCAGAACTCTGGTCCGCTAATTATTGGCAATTGATTTTTACGTACCGGCTTGCCAGGCCTGAAACAACTTTCAATGAAGGCGCACCCATTCACGCATGTCTCCACGCAGAAGATGCTTTAGCTGAAAATTGAACCGGACAGCATCGTACTGTGAGGCGACAACGCTACCGCAGCACCACTATAATCTGGTATTCCATGACTAGTGGTTCCAACACAGTACATTCCCAATGACCCAACACAATGTTCGCAAAAGATGGTGCTGCAGGGGAGCCCATAGCTACCCCCCAATTTGTTTGTATATTTTTTTTGTTAAATACAAAAAAAGATTTACTAAAACATCTATTAATTTGCAATAAAAATTGCTATCAGAATTACTGAATGTGGAAAATGTATTTAAATATTATCTGACTTCTTCCACTCCCTCTAGGTGAGGAATACAAGTAAAGAGAGAGACAACATCAAGACTAAACATCACTTGTGTGGTGGGATCAAAGACTGAAACTAAAGTATGTTCCCTGATACTGTTTAAAAAGTCCCATGAGTCTTTCAAGTACGAATTCATGTGTTGAACAATGGGATTTAACTTAGAATCCACCAGTAAGGAAATACCCTCCGTAATATAATTTGGGGCAGATACAATGGGTCTAAATGGAGGACAAGTTTTACTTTTATGTGTTTTAGGAATTCCAAAGAAGGAACCTAGTTCTGGATTGTCTATATGACAACAATCATAAAGGTCCTTCTCTAAATTACTGTTCATTAAACTCTCAGACAAAAAAAAGAGTAAACACTCCTGTAGCTCTTAGCTACTTCCACCATGTCTGTTAATCTGTATTCTAAACTGTTACCTAGCATTTTCTTTATACAGATAACATATTCCTCTTGGTTCATTAAAACCAAGGTACCCCCCTTATCACTCTTCATTACTCTTATGTTACCATTCTCCTGTATTTCTTTCAGGGCTTTCTTTTCTTCCTTAGATAAGTTGTGATACATTTTTATTTTCTTTACCCCCTCACCCATAGCATTCCTTATTTCACTTTCACAAGCTGAGTCAAAACATTTAATAGTGTGCAGCAAATTAGGGTTATAGCATAAAGGCTTTACATATTTAGTGATATTACTAGCAATGTCTTTAAATACATATTTCAAGTTTAAAGACCACGTGTACTTAGGCTTAACACAGTGTTTGCTATGTTTGTCCTTCTTGAGGGTGCAAAGTTTAAGCTCAAATTCAAAACTTTTAAATGATTTTCATTTAAAACAAAAGTAGACAAATTTATAACATTGTGTCCAGGTACAGAATACCTTTTTAATTGTCCGTTGAAGAATTTGACAGTTTGTTCTCTTCTCCTTAACGTGCGCATTCTATGGCTTCTGCCCTCCTTCTCCTCAGCTAAAAAAGTCTTAGTTCTAGCCCCACCATCATTTTCATTGTTGGTTGTTAACAAACAGTCCATTGCCAACACTAGAAGTTCCTGCTTCCACAATATCCATTACAGAGCCACTGGTTCCTTCCCTAATTAAAGATCTAACTTCAGAAGTTGCTTGAAAGTTCTTAGTTCTGGGAGCGTGGACTTCATTGGTGTGTTTCTTAAAGGGGAAACATTTGGTCTGATTATTTTGTATTTTGAATTTGTCCTGGTTTGTGTGTTTGTTAAAAACAAAAATCAATATATGCTGTGTCATTTTCATACACAGCAGCATCTCGCTTGAACTTGTGTTTTTACGACTGATTATAACCTCTTCATGTTTCTGTAATTCAGAGAAGAGTGTATGGTACTCGACCCATTCCCCAATCTTGCTGTGATAGTCCTTAAGCAAGATTTCATCTATTTTACAGATCTTGTCCCTTACCCCAGTCACGATTTTACAGTTATTGTCTATAAGCAACTTCAGGAACTTAAGACCAGCATTGTTAAAGAAGTATTTTAGTGTAACAAAAAATTAATCAGAGCTATCAACTCCATTTGGGCTTTTAAAGAATATCAGCCATAGGGAAGAATAAGGAATAGGGACCATACCCAGCTCTATAAAGCGTAAAAAATATTTATTTTCCAAGTCTAAACTTTTGTATTTCTTTAACAGTCTGCCCAAAAGTTTTGCACATGTCCCTGTAAGTGCTCAGCTCTATACTGTTAATAGGTTTTTCAAAAGATGAAAAAGGATCCAATTTAGTATTTAAAACTGAAACTATGTCAGCATAAGTCTTAATTCTAGAAACAGTTTCAAAGCTTTTTCCTTGTTCAGCAGAATATATGTTAAAATTTACCACTGACAGTAAGAGCAAAGGAGTTGTATGCATTGGTATGCGTGCATATTGTAGTGCATTCTACATTGGTATGACTACAAGAGCCCTATGCACCAGAAAGAATAAAAGGACATTATTACAATATTAGAAAACAAGACAAGACAGATGGTTTTTATAAGCATACTATCATCTGTCCTATGTACAGAAAATTGTTTTCTGTGCTGGAGCAAGGAAGTCTTGATTTTAGAGGTGGTAATTTTAAAATAAATCTTGAACAAAAGGAGGCTTTATGGCAAATCTGATTAAATTCAGATAAAAAACCTGGTATAAATGATGCTGTCAACATTAACCCCTGGATTCTCTTTAGCTTGCACAGCATGCAAGATTGGTGCAGAAACTCAAGCAGGCAATATGTCTGCAGTGCGATCCAGGAACAGCCTGCAGGGGCGTGCATGAGCACACCTGCACTAATCCTGCACGGACTAAGCCCCGTATGCAAATCACCCCATTTTCAGGATACATTTATGCAAATGAGGTGATTTTGCAATCCAGGAAGCTTGCAGCCGGCCATGCAGGAATAGTGCTATCTGCAGAAATGTACTTGATTAGTAACCGAGTGCATTTCTGCAAAATCCAAAACAGAGATGTGACAGCACCAAATAAAGGCTGCATATCATGTAGTAAGCATGCCAATAGCCAAGTATAAGGCCACTGGCATTGCAAACAGTACAAAACTACAACAATCAACTTTTATTTTTTTTAGCCAATCTCGGCTGTTTAAGTGTAGGGCAGCGGCGCACAAACGGGATCGGGGGAAAATAACAAAATTAACCTAAATTAAGCATTCTAACTAAAATCAGCATTCTGCCATGCAAGTCAATCGCAGGCAGAAGACAACATGGCCAGTGAGTAGTGATTGCTAAGGGGCTGAAGCTCAGTGTGAGACATGTAGCTATGAATTAGCTGGCAATCCTATGCAAATGAGGGGAAGGATAGTGAATCCCAGTTTTCCCCAGCATGTGAGTCAAGTCCCAACAGTTTAAGAGTAGGAATAGCTTGGTGCAAGCCTTGGAGTTAGGTGACATCATGGGGGGGGGGTGTCAGGCATACTGTAAGCAGATTGGAGTCCTGTGGCTTGGGTTTGCTCCTAGCTTAGCACAGCTAAGCTAGGGGGTGTGTCTAAACCTGCCTAGCACTCTTTATAATGCCTAGGCAGGTGTGTGCACCACACACCGGGTTTTAAAGGCAGAAAAAAAAGTTAAACCTGGAAATAGCAGCAGTGTGCACAATTGTGCACTCTGTCAGTGTGGTGCACCCCCGTGCTTAAACAGGAAGGCAATGGGAAGGGAAAACAGCAGTAGGAAGCTAACCAAGGAGAACTAGCATAGCTGGCAGGTGAAATGTATCAGAATCAGCCAATTGCACAGGCAGCAGTCCATCCCTGCCCAGAACCCTACTATAAACAATGCAAACACCTTCACCTCTGATTTTTCTGACACTCTACACCATCAGTGTAAACAAGTGGGGAACGTTTAACACTCACAACAGCAAAATGATAGGGGCTGCAATAACTATACATAAAACAACTTGTGTAAGAGGCTGAGGGTGGTGAGGATGTGAATGCTGTCGACAACCCACAGTGAGGAGATGGAGAAGATTATACAAACCCAGTGTAACCTACCAGGGGCTACATGAGCTGGAGATAGTGGAGCACTATAGGGTGGACAGAGACCTCCTACAACAAATTATTGAGCTGTGCTGGCCATGCCTGACACTCAGAACTAACAGAGGGGAATCCATCCCAGTGGATAACAAGGTATGTGTAGGCCTATGAATACTAGCTACAGGTACCTTCCAAAGGCCACCTGGGGATATGATGGGGATTTCACAGGCACCCGCATCCAGGGTAATCCACCAGTTCCTGGATGCCATGTCAGCACATGTCGGTGAGTACGTATATTTCCCCAACACCCATGAGGTGTTGGCCAACAATATGCAACTGATCCACCAAATAGCAGAATTCTCTGAAGTAGTGGGTGCTATAGATTGCACGCACATATGCATCAAAGCACCACCCGGTGAGCGGGGTAGGGTCTACATATACAGCAAGGGCTTTCTCTCAATCAACTGCCAGGTCATGTGCAATGCCCAGGGCATAATAATGAATGTGTGGGCTGGCTGCCTTGGAAGCTATCACGATTCCCACATCTGGCATCTGACACAACTGTACCAGAAATTTGCCAATGGGGACATCCCTGATGGTCACCTAGTAGGGGATGCTGGATACGCACTGGAGCAGTGGCTGATGACACCCATCAGAAATGCACTCACACCCAAACAAGAACTCCATAATGAGGCACACGCACAGACCAGAATTATAGTAGACCGTGTGTTTAGGATGCTCAAGTCATGGTTCCAGTGCCTGGACACATCAGATGGAGCCTTGAAGTACTCACCAGCTACATGTACCCAAATTGTCCTTGTATGTGCCATGTTACACAATATGATCCTGTGGAAACAGCTGCAGCAAGAACAACATGGAGCAAGGCCACATAGCCACCCAGCATTGCCAAGGCCTGCATAGGCACAGAGTGACTTGGAGGAGGAACAACCTGAGCCGGACCCAGTAGCCAGAAGGAAGCATGCCCAGTATGCCCTGGCCTTGGCAAAGAAGCAATGCATAGCACATACACTGACACAGGAGGGAACCTGGGAATAACACCTCTCTCTGACTCTCACATACAGTAAACGGGATGTCAAATATTACACTACCTGTGCTTAACCATGTATAGGGAGTGTACTGTGTGCATCCGACATAGGCAGCCCTGCAGAACCACCCTCAATACTGGGACACTCACAAGGTAAGTGACTCACACATGCCAGTCAGTGGGGTTCACATACTCAACAACAGTCACAGCTAGCAGGACAAGTGTAGACAAACAAAGTTTGTGCTATGGCCTCTAAATAAGTTCTTTGAGTAACCTCCCCTCCCAGGCCTACACAGACAGACTACAGCAGGTCAGGCAGTGGGATGTCAGTTCTGAAGGGTAGGAAGTCAGGAACTAATGTTTAGGTAAATAAAAGTTAAGGTCTGTAGTACACTGGTATGCCTATAGTTAGCATGATAGGTAAGACTACAGAATGAAATGGAGTATCCGGCATACTATTACAGTCCTTGCAAATGTGTACAAGTGTTAGGTGTGCCCCCTATCCTACGTAGTAATGTAATAACAGTCAGGTGTGCCCCCCCAATCCTACATAGTAATGTAATAACAGTCAGGTATGCCCCCCAATCCTGTGTTGAAATGTAGAAATAGCCAGACGTGCCCCCATCCTACATAGTAATGTAATAACAGTCAGGTGTGTCCCCCCGATCCTGTGTAGAAATGTAGAAATAGTCAGGTGTGCCCCCCAATCCTACATAGTAATGTAATAACAGTGAGGTGTGCCCCCAATCCTGTGTAGAAATGTAAATATAGTCAGGTGTGCCCCCCCATCCTACATAGAAATGTAGTAACAGTAAGGTGTGCCCCCCAATCCTGTGTAGTAATGTAGAAATAGTCAGGTGTGCCCCCCCCATCCTATGCAAAAATGTAGTAACAGTCAATGCAAAATGATCGACGGATACCCTCCAAAGACAGCATGCTACCTGTAAGTGTACAACACAAAGGTCAGCACTGCAGTACAAACTACCTGGACTCGATCCACACATGCAATACAGATGGGCCTACTGGGCATGCCCACACACTTAGAGAAATGAAGGCAATGTCAGTCAACAACATACAGAAAGGTCATACTGGGCATGCTCACACACTTAAATACATGAAGGCCATGTCTGCAAACACCAGTGGGCCAGACATATCTGGCAGCCAAAGATGTTAGTGCAGACACTCCTCAGTATGCACCACTCATGCTTTGCACACACAGTGGATAGGAATACAGGCATATGTGTAAGGACAGCACACTATAATAAGCCAAAGGTAGACATACATAGATGTGTGGAAGAGGGTGACTGTGACAAATAGCCATCCAGGCCTGTCCCAACCACCACAGAGCCAAAGGGCCACAACCACACGAGGGTCAGATGTCACTCACAACAGATACTAGCCACCAGTATCTGTCAGCATTATAGACTATGTGGTGCACGTGCTAGCTGTGCAACATGACTGTACAAGTAAGTAGTCATCTAGCAGCTGTATACACGTACCCGTGAAATATGACCCAGTCTGTGCCCTCATGTGGCGTGCCAGCCCCTAGATGAATGAGTTATGGCCCATGCACACACACTGCCCTCCTCATAGCCCTACTATGACAAGCATGTGTAGGTCATCCACTGTAAAATACAACTTTGGGAGAGCTGTAGCCCCGTAATCTCTGTGGTGCATCCCTTAACTGTGTACTGCTGTAGTGTGATAAACTAGTTTGGTAGGAGTTCCAATCCTAGACATGGCAACTGTATGTGGTTGTATGTGTGTTTGTCTGTGTAGAGAGCAATGCTTTTTAGGGTGGTCACACTCCCTACAAATGAAATGCTCTGCTTTGGTAAGGCTGCTGATGTCATCCACCTAGAAATACACCTCTGGGAAGGTTGTAACCCAGTAATCTCCATAGCTCCTGCCATGCCTGCTGTAGTGTGATAAACTACTTAGGTAGGAGTTCTAATCCCAGACTTGGCAAGAGTGTGTGTGTTTGTGTGTGTGTGTCTGTCTGACTCTGTCTGTGTAGAAAGTAATGCTTTTTAGGCTGGTCACACTCCCTACAAATGAAATGCTCTACTTTGGTAAGGCTGCTGATGTCATCCACGTAGAAATATACCTTTGGGAAGGTTATAGCCCAGTAATGTCCGTAGCGCATGCCCTAACTGGGTACTGTTGTAGTGTGATAAATTAGTTAGGTAGGGGTTCTAATCCCAGACTTGGCAAGTGTGTGTGTGTCTGTCTGACTCTGTCTGTGTAGAGAGCAATGCTTTATTGGGTAGTCACACTCCATACAATTTGAATGTCCTACTTTGGCAATCCTGCTAATGTCATCCAATGTGAAATACACCTTTGGGGAAGGAATGCTCCAGTAATCCCCGTGATGCATCCTATAACAGTTCCATGCTGTAGTGTGATATAGACCTCTGTTAGGGGCTCTATACCCACACATGTTAGTTGTGGATGTTTTGTATGTGTGTCACTGTCTGTGTAGGGAGCAATGCATTTTAGCCTAGCCACACTCACTACAATTCAAATGCCCTACTTTGGCAATCCTGCTGATGTCATCCAATGTGACATAAACCTTTTGGGAAGGAGTACTCCAGTAATCTCCATGCAGCATACTATAACTGCGTCATGCTGTAGTATAATAAACTGGTTAGGTAGGGTATCTAATTCCAGACATGACAGGTGTGTGTGTGGGTGTCTGTAACTCATATCCTGTGTGGAGGTGGGTGTGAGTGTGTGACACCTGGGCCCAATGTGGAGCAGGTTTTGCAAATATCTTATATGGTGGCCCTAGTATATATCACAATGTCCCCCGTACAGGGATAACAGATGTGAAATAGCTGAGAGGCTGGGGTGCAAATCCATACCCATACATGTGACATCAAGGCCAGGCAATCACAGTTAACAACCCCAGTATTACCCAGAGCACACTCTCAACCCATGTCTCATACACACACATACATGCCTAGGCAACAGCCCACATGTGGGTAGTACATTGCATATTGGCTACAGTTAGTAACTATGGAGTAATTGCAGTGGGTTACAGAAGGCAAGGCACCCTGTCCATCTGTCCAATAGGCACGTACCTGCAGACAGTGCACCTACCCCATTTCCCCACTGGACACCTGCAATACATGTGACCCACAAAGAACATACCGTGCCTGAAAACATGCCCTGTATGGACAGATGCCACTGACACCAGGGAATGCCATTAGCATGCTATCAATGTAGGTGCAGGGTAAACCTGCTGTCCATTATCAGTTCCCACCACAGGTGGCCAAGACTGGCACCTCTGATGATAATCTGTGTACACAACATGGGGCAGATATCCCAGGTACAGTTCTACATGTCACTGTACTTGCATGTGGGGGATGTGCATATCCCAAACACCGTCCATGTCATGGACTAAGGAACACATACATGGCAAGTGATGTACAGCACTGGCCACATGCAATAGTCACCCTGGTGATTGGATGGTGGATACAATACCCACCTGTGTGGGCAAATGCAGAAACTGCAGCCCTGAGCCACAATGCAGATCATTGTCAGGTGGCCTGATGCCAAGGTATACCCATCACCTAGCCCTGTACAGCCATCTGGCACAATCGACCACCACACACCAGTGCAGAAATGCACCCATGCATGTCAGTACTGGCACCCTGTGTGCTTGTGTGTGTGTTGTATGATGCGTATGATCACATCCACACTCACTGCAACCCCCATTGGCATACTGAAGCATGCTGTCTGATGTCAGTCACCTCCCCATACCCTTTGCCCATATAACTTCCATATGACCCGTGTGGTGCATGTGATACCTGCACAGTAATGTGTTGTGGCAATCTCACTAGTGATGAGTTGTAATCCTGGCCCTGCCAAGTGTGTCAATGTATGTGTGTCCCTGTGAGAGTGTGGCTGTGTTGACGCTGGCATCTGTTCATGCGGGCAGGCATGTGTACTTCACCGACCGTAGAGCTACCATATCCCTGTTGCAGATGTCACCCACCATCACATATATGTTCTGAGGGCTCCACAGCAGGTAATTTATGTGGCGCATCCAATAACTGCATAGAACTATGATAGCACAACATAGTCATCAGGGGTTTTATACCCTTTGCTGGCAGGTGTGTGACACAACCATGCTTAAGTTTTACTCTCCCACCCATCCCTGAAATGTCTTTGCCTTTGTCTGTCTCTCTCACTCCCTCACTGATGAATACGGAGACCTACACCTGCTTTGCTTAGGCAGCAGCATGTGTATTTTAAGTGATGCTCATGATCAGCTGATGGCCTCTTCATGAATTGCAGCCCTCCCCTAGCTGATTGCATGTGGAACAGCTGTGGTAACATTCCCATAGCCAATTGCATGGAAAGACACTCCAATATCTAGGAACATCATGTTGGTGTTGGGCCTTTTCATTCACTGTGAGCAGGAACTCGATCTGTTGTTTGGCAAACAGCATCTCAGATGGATTGGGGATTTACCTCTGACAACATACACTGTGGAAACAGGCCAATGCACAGGAGGGGGATGTGCCTGACATGAATACAGACTGTAAGTGCTGCTATACTGCATTCGGAGTAAAGTTGGTTTAACAGAGTGTGTGTGGATATGGCTGTCCTACATGTATTAATACCTGCCATGTCAGTTCTATGTTTAAGAGGACTCCCCTTCTGTAGGGTCATCTGCAGACTGGACAGTGTGGTGCCTTTGGTTTCATGAGTTACCCACAGAGCATGTATCTGTAAACTGTAGAAGGTAGTGTGAGGATTGCAGTCTATAGATGGTGAAAGGAAAGGCGTGACAGTTACTGACTTCATATCCCTCATAGGACATATGTTGCAGCAAACCCTGTTACAACAGTAAATGTATGAGGTTATCACAGCAACATGTCAATATTGGCCCTGTGTATGTGCTTCCAGCCACAACCCTGTCAACCTTTGTACATATGTCATGCATTAAGAGGTGCATATGTGCTGTACACCATAATTAGTGTCATCATATCTGATAACAAGCCAGTGAGATATCAGACTGCTACACATGCTATGTACAGTAGGGGTTATATTTGATGACATAACCTGGACATTCTGTGGTTGTTTGTACAGTACTGAGGTATGTGTACATATGTCAACACTGTGTGTATTGTTAATATATACAGTGGTCTGTGTACAGACTGTGGTAGATGTCATCGTTTTATGTCCCGTCCTATCTGATGTTACACGCTGCTCCACTGTATGTTACCGTATTGGCTTACATGTTTGTTGGGACATACATACACATGTCCCATACCACAGACAGGCATCAGACCACACTGTGTAGTGGCCCAGTATATGTAGGGTTAGTGTGTGAGTGGCACATATGAGGAAGGTGTTGAACAGATAGTCTATATACTATAATATTATGCTAGCTTACCATATGTGGCTGTGGTTGTGTCACACTAGTTGTGGTTATTCACTTTCACACAGGTGTATCTTACCCTGTGCTGCGACATGCCTGTAAAGCCTACAATATATGCAGGAATATGTGCATCCCCCCATAGGAGATGTAGGCCAGTGTTGAGCCACTCTGCCTGTAGTCTGCACAGTGCTTTGTTACATGCCTAGCAGCTTGGTGTACTTACCCAGTGAAATGTCATATCCAGATACTTGCTAGATGTACTGCTGCCGGGCCTCCCTTAACAGTCATGTATGTCAGACAGAGTGGTGGGATGCTGTACAGATGTATGGCAATATCTAGTGGGTAGTATGTGGCCATGGCACCTCTGTACCAGCAGTTATTATGTGTCAGGACAGACAGGGGTGTGTGAATGCATAACCTATGGGGGTGAATGTATACCAGTCATTAAGTGTTATACCCATCTACATGGCTGTTAACATCCATATTGTCAGGCTTGGGCAACATGGTCTGCCCTAAGGGGTTCTGTGTATTCTCTGGACTCTACACAGTGCGTCAGAATGTCCACATCTATTCGCCAATATCTCTGTTGTAGTCCACGGGAGCATTACGTGCTTGCAGCGGTACAGTACTAAGATGTCCTTAGGATGTCTGTCAGTAGCCAATGGTGCACATGTGAAAAGCAGATGTAATCTCCCACACACTGTGAAGACAATCCCTATTACAGTTGCAATAGTCTACTAATATACCTGCTATATATACCTGACATCCCCTTGCACTACGAAGTTGGGACGATAGGGGCTGAGATAGGGATACACCCCATGTTCAGGACATATGGTGAATATATATATGTACATATGATTACCCAAATATCTATATAGATAATTACATGTACATATCAACATATATAGATGGGTGTGTATATGTACACAGATATGCATATACACACCCAGATATATACATATACAGAGCATTATATGTCTACACATATACAGATAGTGATACATATGCACATGTATGTATACCACACTGCCATTCCTGCCAGCAGTCCACTGCTGTTGTATCCCCCACACCTACGATGGGGCTGGGGTCATCTATGTGTGGGCTTCACCTACATAATATGTGTGCCCGTATGCACTCCAGAGGCCAGTGTATATAACAGTGGTATATGGCTCTGTATTATTGAGTCTAGGGGGGAATGCACCATACATAACCTAGGCTGTTACAAAATGTGGGGGTATCAGGGGTGAGCTGCCTTAAGGTATCTCTATGTACAGTACCATACATTTCACCTATCTTGACATTACTTACATAAAGTGGATTACTGCAGGCCTACTGTCTCCTGTCATACAGACTGTTCTGTTTGCCAGTGTGCCTGTGATGGTGTCAGTTATGCCTTGTTATGTAACAGTTACATCCCATTTGCTCAGCTGAAGTCTTTACCACCTAGTAATTGTGTACAGAGTGTAGACAGAGGCTGCTGGACTATGCACCTCCATCATTTACTGTTGATTTTGTGGTATCCTGTGGCCCAGTCTGTCTGTACTACTGTACAATTTGAAGGGCATGGCCTGGACAGCAACAGTTGTGGACCTTTCCAAACTACTGTATTAGTATAACTGTTTCAGAGTTGCATTACTCTGTTTATATGGATGTCAGTGTCTGAACAGCTGTATGACATGACATATAAATCTGTAATAGTACACAAATAAAGGTATTCCATTTCTGCAAACCTGTGTGTGGTGTTTTATCCTATGACCTATGTTATATCTGTTCACATATTAATATATTTACACACACACATACATCTAAATGTTGGACTACATTCTCTGTACTGTTTAAGGAATGTCATTTGTATGGGTGGCTCATCCAGTGTCCGGTTGTTAGGGTGTTAACTGTAGGCATAGTGGCTGTTCCATATTGTGTGTGCCTACAACATAAGTATCTTACTGTACATATCTCTGCGTGTGTATGTGTAGTCACATGTATGTCTATATATATATATATATATATATATATATATATATATATATATATATATATATATCTGTATCTGCATATATGTGTCTATGTATATGTATCCTGAGGATGTTGACAGTGTCCACATTTTACATTTCCTATGGGAGACAGACTGTACTGTATGATATGTTACCAATACCAGCCTGACATTATACAGGTGGGATGAAGTACTGTTAACATTATGTGCCCATGTCATGTCAGCACCTGGTTATGGGATCTGAACCACTTGATAGTGTACTGCAGGGTGGATGTGTTTGGCTGTGGGGGGGGGGTATACCCATTTGTACAAGACATATATTGTTTGGGGCCTCTCAACCCCATTAACTGTGCATGTGGAAATATATAATTTAGTTAATCTCCCACTGATATCTACACATGTGTGTCCAAATATACCTATATATATATATATATATGTTATGTTTATACATTTTTAGAGTTTATGTTAAACAAGAATTGGAATATTTTGCTGCTAGATGATAAGATTAAGGAATTAGTGGGTGATAGACCTGCGATTAGTTATAAGAATACAAAATCTCTCAAACGTCATTTATGTTATGAAAAGAGTAGGAGTACCAGAATCAACTCAAAGAGGAAAGGCACTTATGCTTGTAGGAACTGCAATCAGTGTAACTTTATTATGAACTCAAATGTGTTTATACATCCAGATAATGGCATCAGATATGAGTTTAATGATTATGCAGACTGCAGATCTAGAAATGTCATATACCTAGCAGTGTGCAAGAAATGCCAGAGTTTCTATGTGGGTAAGACCAATAGGACTCTGAGGGAGAGGATAAGGGAGCACATTTATGCAATAAATAAAGAGAATGAGACTAATGCCCTGGCAAAACATGTGTTGCAGAATGGCTCCCTGCACACTTTTAGCTTTATGGTTATAGGACGACAGGAGGTAACCAATAGACTAGGTAACATAAGTAATAGAACAGAGCAAGTTGAAAATAAATGGATTATTAAGCTTAGAGCAGATAGAGGGCACGGCTTAAATGATAAATTGTCACTGAAACCTTTTTTAGCAGAGATACCTTATAGACGTTAATAAGGTCCGACATTCACTGCTTTTAACTTGCATTGTGTGTTCTATACATATTCCATGCATACATTTCTTCTCACCTTCTTTTTCTTCCCCCCCTCCTTCTATTTCTATCTTACTACAACATAACAACCCCCCCCTTTTTCTTCTCAATTCTGCTTCCTTTCCTCCCCCCTCCCCATCTCCTATGGCTATTTTCCCTTCTGTTTTTTCTTTTCCCTCCTTTTTCTCATCTATAATCCATTTTCTTTCTCTACATTCATATATTTTTATAACTACTTTTAATCAATATGTTTATACATTTTTAGAGTTTGAACTGTATTATTATAAATATATTAAATCATATTGGATAAAACTGTTTAGAAAATATGTATATATTTTCAGTTTTTAATATTAAGCATATTCAACTTGTTTTTTTAAGGAGCATATCTGCTTTATTTTTATATTTTTATTTTTATTTTTCATGTTATGAGAAGCAGGGATTTATTACTAAGTGCTTCATGTGACTTTGTCTATATATCCTATTGGATAATTTGAATTATAAGATATGATTGGCTATGGTTACATATATAATAAGTTGAAGTCAGTATGTTTTTATTGAAGTCTGAAGAAGCGTTCTGAGCAACGCGAAAGCGCTTACTGTCTACTAGTAATAAAGGATTTTTACTTTATCTTCTGCATTGATTTATTGGTTGGCTTCGATTGTCTTGGAGTGTCTACCTCTATTCTTGGACTTACATTCTCTGTACTGTTTAATGACTGTCTTTTGTATGGGTGGCTCATCCAGTGTCCGGTTGTTAGGGTGTTAACTGTAGGCATAGTGGCTGTTCCATATTTTGTGTGCCTAAAACATAAGTATCTTACTGTACATATCTCTGCGTGTGTATGTGTAGTCACATGTATATCTATATATATGTATATATATATATATATATATATATATATATATATATATATATATATATGTATATCTGTATCTGCATATATGTGTCTGTGTGTATGTATCCTGGGGATGTTGATAGTGTCCACATTTTACATTTCCTATGGGAGCCAGACTGTACTGTATGATATGTTACCAATACCAGCCTGACATCATACAGGTGGGATGTAGTACTGTTAACATCATGTGCCCATGTCGTGTCAGGACCTGTTTATGGGATCTGAAACACTTGATAGTGTCCTGCAGGGTGGATGTGTTTGGCTGTGGGGGGGTGGGTATACCCATTTGTACAAGACGTATATTGTTTGGGACCTCTTAACCCCATTATCGGTGCATGTCGACATATATGATTTAGTTAATCTCCCACTGATATCTACACATGTCTGTCCAAATATACCTATATGGATATATATATATATATATATATATATATATATATATATATATATATATATATATCTGCTTCCATATATGTAACTTGCTGTGTATATGTAGACATATAGGTGTAGACATTTATATGTGTTGATGTAGGCATTCGCATGAATATATGTTCACATATATATATATATATATATATATATATATATATATATATATATATATATATATATATATATATATATATATATGTGTGTGTATATATATATATATATATATATATATATATATATATACATATATAGATATGTTGTATCTGTTCACATATTAATATATTTATACACACATACTTCTAAATGTTGGACTACATTCTCTGTACTGTTTAATGACTGTCATTTGTATGGGTGGCTCATCCAGTGTCCAGTTGTTAGGGTGTTAACTGTAGGCATAGTGGCTGTTCCATATTGTGTGCATGCACTATATAAGTATCTTACTGTACATATCTCTACGTGTGTGTGTAGTCACTTGTATATCTATGTGGACATGTTTTTGAAATCATCAGGGTTATGTATATCTGGCATGGCATAGTGGTAAATCACTTTGTCTATGGTGTGCAGGGTCTTGGGTTTGAGCCTGTTTATTTTGTTGCTGGGCAGAACAAGGGCCATTGGATACAGAGTGACTAAGGGACTTTAAAGCAGTTGTAAGAGGGTTTGCGGAGGAAAGCACTGCTTACTTCCGGTTACAGTTTCTGATACTCAGCTTCTAAGTTGCTTAACCAGTGTAGGCATTGCTTACCCCCACGCAAACAGGCTTAGACCCATTTACTGCTGCTTAAAAGTACTTACTCCCGCTTACCCCCATGCTAATTTCTTTAAAAGAAAAGAAAAAAGGCTTGATAGGAAAGTGATAAAAAAGGGGCATAAAGAGGGAAAGACAGTAGGTAAAATAGCTAGAGATGTGCAGAGAGGCAGTTAGTTTCCCACCCTCCCTCCCTGTTCTTGTACTGGTATTAATCTTGGTGGCTTTGGAATTGCTCCTCCGTCTTGTAAATTTGTGTTTGAACACTTCTCCTGGGTCTATCTCATTTGCTCACTCAACTGAGTACAGTGAGATCATATTTTGACTTCAGACACTCCCACCAGTCCCGTCTGTTCAGCTCTATCCCAACTCTATTCCAGTCTAGTGTCACTAGCTCATTCTACCTAATACAGAGAGAACATTTCTGAAGGGCAAGCCACTAAAGTCCTTAATTTTGAATTATCTTCTGTTTCTCCTTTCTCCCTTTCCACTTTACAAAAGACATTCTAAGCTTGTTTCCTGCCTTTCATGTAGCTAGTCTAGTCCAGATACAGATTTTCTGTATCCAGGACTGTTTGTAAGCTTCTGAGCCCCCAAAGTTGTTCCATCTCTTTCAACTTTCTGGTTTAAAAGCCCACATTTGCACTTGTTTCCCACCTTTCCTGTAACTATTTTAGTCCAGATACAGATTTGCTGTGTCCAGCACTACTTGTAAGCTTCTGAGCCCCCCAAGCCTTTCTGTGTTAGAGGGAAACCTTCTAGCTTATCAGTGGGAGTGGTAAGCACTAGGTAGCCTATCTACCACAAGAGTGGTTTCTGGCCCAGAAATTGTAGTTTATTGGCCGTTTGGGCAGTTTTTCCATCTCTTTCAACTTTCTGGTTTAAAATCCCACATTTGCGCTTGTTTCTCACCTTTCCTGTAACTAGTCTAGACCAGATACATATTTGGTGTATCCAAGACTGTTTGTAAGCTTCTGAGCCCCCCATGTCATTCTGTGTTGGAGGGAAGCATTCTAGCTTATCAGTGGGAGTGGTAAGCACTAGGTAGCCTATCTATCACAGGATCCAGGTACAGATTCTTAGTTTTAGCACTTGAATTTGCTTATTAGTGCTCAGCACTTGTTCAGAACTTGTTGTTAGCACTAAATATGCTACAAATTACTGCAACACTCAATGTTCCTCTTTACCTAGAGGAAAACAGTTTTTTTTACTTACTTTCCTCACTTGCTTAGAGAAAAACAGCTCTTATACTCACTTTCCTCACTCGTCTAGACAAAAGTATTTTTTTATTCAGGCATGTCCAAGGGTCAGCTCCCAGTATTCTCTCCTGTCTACCCAATGAAACTGGGCATCTTGGGGCAATGTAGCAATTGCCTCATGTACACAGACACCCTCTCCTTCTACCACCCAACACCGTAACCTGTGAGAGATGTACTTATCTAGCCAAACTGGCGGTAAAGCTATCTCTAACCAAGACTGAACTTGACAGTCAAGAGGAGAAGGTAAACACTTGCACCACACCACGCTCATCACATAGTCCCACTAAACCTACACCACCAAAATCCACACATAGAAATACGAAAACATTTGCAGAGGCTCTCAATAATTATCTGCTCATGCAAGAGATCTCCAAAGCAGAAACGGAAGCAACCTCCACCCCCCCAACACAACCCAAATGACACATAGCCCACAGAAACAGTGTGCCAATAAACCACAGCCCATAAGGCAAAACAACTTACCCAACACACTAGTCATAGGTTTCTCTATAGTCAGGCACACTGATGTATCACTCACCAGGCTAAACAAGGAGAAGGTCACTGTCAGCTGCCTGTTGGGTGCAGGATCCACCACATAACCCATGCACTCAGGTCACTCCACAACAAGTACAAATATGACTCTGTGATTGTCCATGTTGGTGTGAACAACCTGAGATGTACCTCCCTGGATTACATAAAAAGAGACATGGAAGAGCTCTCCAATCTTGTAGCCCAGGCAGGTATGACCCTTGCCCTGAGTAGCATCCTGCCATTGCCCAGAATGATACTGCAGTACAAGGGCAAAATGATTGACTTCAACAATTGGCTAAGCCTCTGGTGTCATTCTAAGGGGATCCAGTATCTGTCTGCCTGGGATGACATGGTCAACAGACCACGATGCTTTGCCAGAGATGGCCTGCACACGTCACCCCTGGGATTCCGGATACTGGCTAAGGGTTTTGCCCCCCCCTATAGTGCCTTTTTTAGGCAAGGTTCTAATGACAAATTCACCAGCATAACAGGAACAGGCAAGCAAAAACTGTGGGCAATGCTACTCAATGCTAAAAGTCTAAATCTCAAAATGAACTCACTCAAGGCACTCCTTAAAATGGAGAACATCGATATCTGTGCAGTAACTGGGACCTGGTTCAAGGTTCTAGAGAGCAACCCTGCATTACCAGGCTATAACTCATACCACACTTTTTTGCCATCTAACCTTGACCAGAACACCAAAGGCAGAAGTGTGTCCATATTCATTAAGGATATCCACACCTCCAGGCTAGTTGTGCAGCATAATGCATCCAAGGTTATCCAGGTGCAACTAAGTCTGGACAAAACTACAATCCAAATTGTAGCTTGCTACAAATCCCCCACCATGGCCTAGGATTCCAACTCCTCTTTTCTTGATATACTGGAAAGTATTAGGGTTTAACCAAACACCATAATAATGGTCATTTTCAACTACCCCACCATTAACTGGGAAATCTACTCATGTACCAACTCCTTCGATCAACGCTTTCTGGAATTCATAAATGTCAGTGTTCTGGATCCACTTATCCACACCCCCAGCAGTAGCAACATTATCCTAGACCTAGTCATTACCAACATGAGTGACTGGTGTTCCACATCTGAAGTCAACTCCTCGTTGGTCAGATCCGACCATAAGCTAATCACCTTAGATATCCGCATCCTGCCCCCACCCACCATTTAGGAAACCAAGGTAAAAAATTTCTCCAAAGCCAACTTCATGCTTCTTAAGGCAGAAGTGGCTAACTTCATAACACCCATGCAGATGGACAATACAGTTATAACTGCTGAATCCTACACAAATGCACTCTATAAGCACTTACATGAATGCATGGATCGTGCTATCCCAAACAGAACCAAGACGCTATCCACCAAAAATAAAGGAAGCTAATCTGGTGGTCCCCTGCAATAAACAAACTCTACAACAGTAGGAAGAAACTGTTGCAAAAGAGAGTAAAATCCCATGAGTGGAGGAGCTCCCTGGTCAGCCTCATTAAGAAGCTCAGCCCATTTTAAGATCCTCCAAAGCTAGCTACGAAAACAAAATCGCCACTAATTCTAAGGACAACCACAAAGCATTCTATAGCTATGTCAAGAATCTCAATGGCAACACCCAAATCTGCTCTGAGTTACAGCACAACGGCATGGAAATTACAGAACCAACTGATATTGCCAACATCCTGGCAGATAGGTTCAGTGCTAACTTTACCCCCCTCTCACCCCCCTAAAGGGCCCATATCTATACAGGAAAAATGCCTAGTCCCTGTAATCACATCTATGCAGGTAAAAGCTGCACTCTCTAAAACCAAAAACACAGAATCCATGGGACCGGGCAACATCCTAGGCTGCGTTTTACATGAACTTCAGAACGAACTGGCTCCCCACTTAAGCACCATGTTCAATTATAGTCTCACATTAGGCTTTGTGCCCACTGAATGGCACGCAGCAACAGTTATCCCACTCCACAAAGGGGGAGCCACCACTAATCCTGGAAACTATCACCCTATTAGCCTGATGAGCCTCTGCAGGGCCATGGAATATATCATCATGGAACTCATAAACAAAGATATTGGTAACCTCCAAACTCTGAATCCCACCCAGTTTGGGTTTGTGAAAGGCAGATCATGCCTTCTGAACCTGATCGACTTCTTTGACGCAGTCACCAAAGTCATAGACAAGGGTAAGGTGGTTCACACAGCCTATCTTGACATCGCCAAGGCTTTTGACACCATACCCCATTTTGGAATTATAGCTAAACTCACTAAACTAGGTATAAATCCCTACATCACAAAATGGGTTGCCAACTGGCTCATTGACAGAACCGACACTATACAAGTTGCAGACTCCAAATCTGACTTCAAACCAGTGACAAGTGGAGTATCACAGGGTGCAGTCCTGGGACCTTTCCTGTTTGGTATCTACTTCTCTGAAGTACAGGCTAACACAAAAGGCCTTTGGCTAATGAAGTTTACAGATGACTGCAAACTAGCAGCCATAGTCGAGTCCCCAAATGATGTGGACATCCTACTGAAGGGCCTCACTGAAACAGATGCCTGGTGTCAGAGGCATGGCCTCAAGCTCAGTGTCAAAAAGTGCACTGTCACCCTCTTTAGTAAAAACTCTGTACCTGTGAACTATCACATAAATGACAGTCTACTTAACGCCGAATGTATGATAAGAAACCTTGGGACCCAGGTGGACAGTTGTCTCTCCTTTGATAATCACATCACCACAGTAGTCAGGAAATCCTTCCATGTGGCACACCTCATCATAAAAGGGTTCTCATCCAGGAAAAAAAAGGTCATTGTTCCTCTCTAATCAGCAATCATTAGACCCATTATAGAGTACAATGCCCCTTTTGGAATGTACCTCACAAGATCTGCAGCAGCTGGAAAGGCCACAGAAGTACCTCACAAAGAGGATTACTGGCCTCAGATGCCCTACACTGACTGTCTCAAAAAACGCCAGCTTTACTCTGTAGCATATCACCTACTCCGAGGAGATCTCTGCTAACATATAAAGCTATGTTAAACCTAGTGCTTTTGGACATGCTACACCTAAAGAAATCCCAATCCCTCAGAGCTACATGCTCTAGGGACCTAAACCTTGTCACCACAATAAACAGGACATGCTGGAGGGATAGATTCCTGTCCCAGAGACTTCCTATACTCTGGAACAAGCTACCAATCTATGTCAAGCAAGGTTCCTCATTAGCACTCTTCAAGAAAAATCTTGATGAGTGGATGGGAAATAGGAAATACATCCCGGGGATCACGTCTGTGGATCTGCTCAACAGGGGCACAGGAAATTAACTTTCTTGGGTGGTGTAAGCCAGGGAACCTTGTTGGCTATGCTTACTTAGGCCCTTGGGCCAATAGCCTAATACCTGCCTATGAACCTATGAACCTAATGGCAAAGGGACTGTATATTGAAAGACATAATAATGTGGTGAGCCTGTTACATTGGAGATTGTACAAGCATTATGGTATTGAAGTGGCTGAAAAACACTGGAAATATGAGCCACAAAGAATCACAGAAAATGATGAAGTTTATATCACATGGGATCACCCAATACCAACAGTTTAAAAGATAGATGCTAGAAAACCAGATATAGTGGTCCAAGAGAAGAAGACAAAAGTAGCATTGATCATTGAAATCACCACACCTAGTGACTAATGTGTATTGCATACAGAGAGTCACAAAGTCATAAAATACCTTCATCTACAGGCAGAAATGAGAGCCATGTGGAAGAAAGATACCCAGACAGTTTCAATAGTAGTAGGAGCAACTGGTCTTATAAAGAAGAATTTACAATCATATTTAGATATGTTACCAATTCATATAACACTGTATGAATTGCAGATGGAGTCGTTACTGGAAATATTGCGGGTTCTGCAAAGAGCTACCATCAAAGAGTGAAACAATACTAATTTTGTGAACTTTAATTATACTTTGACTTAGGAATGGGGTCCACTCCCATCATGGAATTAGAAACCCAAAAGACTTGGAGAAATTAAAAATGTAAAAAGAAAAAGAGGTCATGATGGAGAGATGAAAAGTCAGCAAGCAAACACCCTAATAAGGTAATAGTAATAGTAGTGCTGAAACTGAATTCATCCACAAGTCTTGGTGAGTACCTTTGTGAGGTGGACCCTGTTTGTCACCAAGTAGAAACTGATATACAGGCTGTATTTATATAGTATATATCATGTATAGAAGTAAATCAAAAATAAAAAAGATAGCTGGGTGCACAAGACCCAGGATAAAAAAGTGCCCAGTCCTGGTAGGCACACTGGTGCCAAGACTGGAAAAATGACAGTGTAGAATCCTCAAGATATGGAAACATTCCTACAATGAGGCCAGGCCAGGCTCAGGGGGAGGTTGCCCCCCCCCCGTTCCCCCTTTGTAGAAGGAAGTAGCAGTCCACAAAAATGACAAAAATTGATTGGCTAAAGAAGAAACATAAAGATGATAGAGTGGACTATTGAGGATAAGAAAGAAATTGTGTATTATTACTATTATGTAAAAAGCCCAAAATTTCCAGACACATGATATACAAAACGATTAAGAGAGAAAATAAAGGAAAGAAAAATACTTCAACATGAAAAACTCTCAGAAGATTCAAATAAAAATTTGCGTTCATTAATACAACAGATTTTTGAAAACAGTATATAGATCAAGACATTTTGATCTGTTTGGAAAAAGAAGCATCTGAGGAAGTGAGAAAATATAAACAACAAAACCTAGAGATAGTTGAAAAATATAAAAAAGAAATACGGATATGGGAAAGAAAGAGAGATTTGATATGGTACAAAATTTATGCATAGGAGAAAGCCAATTAACTAATATAGAGAAGGCAGTTTCAAAGATATTTGAAGAGAAATACAGGCAAAGGCATCCAGATATGGAAAATTTCACAATAAAAAGATTAATAGCACAAAGATGTAATGTAGAAAATATGATTAGTAAAGCAGAAGTTAAAGAAATAGAAGTTGAAATTATGGAGTACCTGTGACGTGAAGGATTTAATGTAGAAGGTCTAAATCAGACTACATCACAGCATGATGGAGCGAGTCCCCAAAATAAGGAAAAGCAAGAAGATCAGGAGACATGTGAAGAAGAAATATGGACAGGGGAAAGGAAAAGAGATATAATATGGTGTAATATTTATGCAAAGGAGAAAGCAAAACTAACTAATACAAAAAGAGCAGAACCAAAGATATTTGAAAAAAAATACAGGGAAAGGAATCCGGGTATGGAATACTTTACAATACAAAAAATAAGAAGACTAAGAGGAAAAGTAGAAAAAGAGATTAGTAATGGAGAAGTCAAAGAAATGGAAATTGAGGTTATGGAACAGTTTCAAAGAAAAGGATTCAGTGTAGTAAATTGAATGCAGAAAGCACCAGAACAGGATAGACCAATGGATATCCAAATTAAGGGGAAACCAGTGGAGCAGGAAGTAATTGGTCAGGTGCCATATCAAGATATTTTGAAGCCTTCCACAGTGTTAGAAAAATATGTATTAATGTATATGATTAGTGCTTATTAGAAGCTAAAAAGATTAACACATTTCATTCTATTTTATGTACAGCTTAATTCTGTATGAGATTATAAGATGCTTTTTCAAACTGCAGTATGCTTTCTGAAATTGCAAGATGCCCTCTGACCTAGTATTTGCTAGCACAGCAAAATTCATGTTTATCCCCTTTGGAAATGTACTTGGAAGCAGGTGATTATCTGCTAGGTCAGGAAAATGAATGAATAGTGGATGAATAGAACAATACTGTTTTCTATAATGTGATTGAATATGAACAATCAGCCCTGTTCGTTTATGAGAACATGCACAGCTGTGGAAAAGAAGAGATACATCAGACAAAGACTGCTTGAAGAAATGAACTGTAATCTGTACTTGCTTTGTGCTCAAATTAGCCATAGTACCTTGAATGGTAACATTGCATAGTGAGAAGCTGTATCAGACTGGTGGTCATCAAGGCCACGTTGTTTTTCTTAGGAAGTTTTTTGTAAACTTGATATGCCAGCAGAAAATCATGGACAAACAGCTGCTGTTAAATAATATTGAAAGAACTTGTGATTTATTATGTCCGCTTAGTAGGCAATACCTTGTAAGAAATGTATAAAAATAGTTTCACTTCCTGATTCTAGTTAGACAAACTCTGTATTAGCACGTTTTTGATTCCTTGCTGCAAGATTAAAGTGCCTTAACCTGAACCTGCCGTGTGTTGATCATTTTGAAGTTATTTTTCCTTTGACAGATTGGTCCGCCAGACCGGAAACTCTCACTTCGCCTCAGGTCAGATGGGCCAGGTGGCATGAAACCGTACGGGGTAGAAACCACATCAGTTCTTCTGCTTTGAAAGACTTCCAACTGAATTGTCGTTCAAAAGAGGCCAGCCACTTTTCTGATCTGCGACTGGAGGATGAGTTACTGTACGAACCAGGAGTGGGTCAATCACGGAGGCTCAGGTAAGGTGAGATTTACCTTTTTTCTGTTTTAGATCAGGGACTTGATTGAAAATATCTGTCAGGAGATTTGTTTTGTACAAGTCAGGGACAGAGAAATTGCAGTCTTGTCATAGATCAGGGAAACAGAATAGGTAAGACAGTTATTCTAGATAAACTGTGAAACAGAAAATCATGGTACCACGTGAGAATAAGAAGGGTTACGTAACATTTTTTAACAATCAGAACAATATGGGTAATAAGCGCACAAAAAGTTCCCAAAACCCACCTCTAACCGAAGATGCAAAATATATGCAATCACAGCGTGCCGACAATATTAGATACTATACAAAATGGGTTAATAAATATGAATTTAATGGCAAATTAGAGAAATCCTCGCTTATTAAACTTGTCAAACAGCTTAAAGCTGACGCAAAAGGTCAGGTAAAAAAGCAACGCCAATTAGGTGTTCCTCAGGCACACAGGTGGATTGAGGAAACAAACCATAGGGAGCAAAAAAGTAATAATTCAAAAGCTATGTTTCTAGATAAAGAAGACAATAATTTGGTAAAAGCATCAGCCCCTCCACCCCCTCCACTTCCTGCACTGGAATATGAAGCGAGTGGAAAAGCTGGTCCACCTCCGGTATACCCAACTGTTACCGCAAAGCCAAGACCGTATGTTAGAGATCCCATCGAGACTAGGTCTCGAACACGTAACTTAAAAGGAGATATTGAATTATATGAAATAAACAAAAACTCGCGAGCTATGAGTGAAGAAGAGATATGTCCACTCATAGAAGTACCAAATCCGCAGGCAGGACAGGCAGGACAGGACCCAAATCTCCTAGTATATAGACCGTGGACACCGGAAGGCATCCGGAAAGCCACAGAGGGAATTCCCCATCCAAAAGTTAATTTTAGAAAATTCTTAGAAGACTTACAGGGCATGAGGTTAAGTTATCATTTGAATGGAGAAGAAGTAGAAAAAGTAGTCAGACAGGTTGTAGGTCCAGATTGGCACACGATCAGAGGCGACTGGAATCCCCGTGATGCAGAACACAAGCCACTCCCACATAGCAACGCAGAACTGGATAACAGAGTGAAAGGTCTAACAGACCGAATCTCTGAGAAATGGAAGCCTAGGGCAGACTGGACTTGCATTAATCAATGCATCCAACAAGAAGGTGAAACTGTTGACAGATATTATGCTAGATTATTAGAGTGTTTTAATAACCATTGTGGAATGCAGGTACCTGAAGATCAAACACATGATTCCCCATATGAGCAGCAATTAAAGAATGCATTTTTGAAAGGCAGTATTTTGCCTATAAGCAGCTTTGTTACAAAGCACATGCTAGACCATCGCACAAGTAGATTACAGTCACTACTTGAATATGCTAGGCATGCCGAAAGGCATTTTAACAGTAAAAAGAAAAAGAAAGCTCAAGTATTTGCTGTAGAAGACGGAGCAGAAGTTTATGTAGTACAGTCCGGAAAAAAGGGCAAGAAAAATGCCCAGGGAAACAAACAATCTGATAAATGATCAGAAGAGTTTGAAGAAAGAAAGAAAAGGGGTGAATGTTTTAAATGTGGAAAAAAGGGACATTTGGCAAGGGATTGCAAGCAAAACAAGAGGGTAGCCATGGAAGATAAGGTGGGTAAGGACTGACTATATGATAGTCAAGAATCACTAGAAAGGAATAACCAAGAAAAGACAAATGCAAGTGTGATAGAGGGAGTAGAGAATGTGATAGAAGAAATAGAGGAAGTACAAGAAATCACCGATGGTGAAGAAAGTGAAATTTTGGACTTGGCATTATTGAGCCTAGAGCTCTATTTAGCAGACACAAAACCGGAAGTTACACTTCTGGTAGAGGGGAGGGAAGTTAAATTCCTGTGTGACTCAGGGGCTTCACAAACCCTGATACATCCTTCCGAACTACCAGGAAATTCAGAATCACTTGATTACATAGTAGTGAAAGCAGCTAATGGACAGCTGTATCGGGAGCCACTCTCCCATAACATAGCAATAACTGACCCTGTTTCAGGGATGACCCAGAAAAGCAAAATTGTTGTTTCTGCAAAATGCCCAGTGAACCTTTTGAGCAGAGACACTGATAAACAGCATTTGTTGCACTGTACTCTGTATTATTGTAGCACACCAGGACCTGATAAGGAATATGAGCAAGAACTGTTTAAGAACCATGCAAACAGATTAGTATTACGTAATCTGTACTGGGACATAGAAGAGAACAGTGTAGTTAGCTGTTCATTGCCCCAGGAATTCTTTGCACTCTATGAATCTAATCGATTACCACATGTTAGTTTAACCAAAGACAAGAATGTGAAATGGGCAGATCTTGGAGAAAAAGTCACAAAGTGGGAAAAACAAACGGAGTTAGAATTGTCAGAACAGGGGGTACAAAAGCAGAAGCTAAATTGGATAACGCAGACACACCCAGCTGTATACTTGCAGTCTAGCGAAGACAGCTGATTAGCACTCTTACTAGAAGAGGAAGAAAAAGCTTTACGAAGCATACCAGAAACTCTCTGGTCAACAGGAAAATCAGATGTAGGACTAATCCATACAGCAGGACCAGTTACTATTACGCCAAAATCAGCATTCAGACCTCAAAAGAGACAGTATCCCTTAAGGAAGGATGCAGAAATAGGAATCAAACCTATAATAGCAGCTTTACTTAAGGAAGGAGTACTGGTAGAATCTCCTGATTCACCATGTAACACACCCTTATTTCCTGTTAGGAAAGCAAACGGGGAATGGCGTATGGTCCAAGATTTACAAGCTGTAAATAATGCGGTAATACCTAGAGCACCCACGGTGCCAGATCCACACACCTTGTTGAATTATTTAAAACCTCAACAGAAGTATTTTTCTGTGGTAGATATTAGCAATGCGTTCTTCTCGATACTGATACACCCTGACAGCCAACATTGGTTTGCATTCACATTTCAGGGGAAAAGGTATACATACACACGACTACCACAGGGGTATTGTGAAAGCCCAACAATATTTGCACAGGAGATGGCAAGCAACTTGGCAGGATTTAGCCCACCAAGAGGCAGCCAAATTTTACTTTATGTAGACGACATCCTGCTGGCAGCTCCCACCCAGCAAGAATGTAGAGAAGATACAATAGCATTACTACAATTTCTAGCCACTCAAGGACATAAAGTAAACAAAAACAAATTGCGGCTTTGGAGAAAGCAGGTTAAATACCTGGGATATGTAATATCCAAAGAAGGCAGAACATTAGATGAAGATAGAAAAATAGCAATTTTACAAGCACCCAAACCGACTACCAAGAAGGAAATTATGTCCTTCCTGACCATGACTAATTTCTGTCGGAGTTGGATTCCAAACTATGCCTTGGAATCTGCTCCACTGACCAATGTAATATACAAGAAGCCTATGGCAGCACAAGATTTATTACAAAGGACACCAGAAGCAGAATCAGCTTTCTGCAAACTGAAGCAACTGATAGCATCCTCATTAGTTGTAGGATTACCAAATTATCATAAACGTTTTTTCCAAACTGTAGATTGTAAGCAAGGTTACATGACATCAGTGTTAACACAGCAGCATGGGGATAAGCAATGCCCCATAGCTTATTATTCATCACAGCTGGACCCAGTGGCGTGATCCCTGCCCCACTGTGTACAAGCAGTAGTTGCAGCTGCAATGGCAGTACAGGCTTTGGCCTCAGTAGTGTTGTTCCACCCTCTCACATTGAGAGTGCCTCATGCAGTCGCAATTATTTTACTGCAAGAAAAAGTAGCATATCTTTCTCCTGCTAGACATCTTTCCTGTATGACTATACTCTTGAGCCAACCTCATATGACAATTGAACGATGTACAACTTTAAACCCATCTACCTTGCTCCTGACCCCTGCGGATGGCACACTACACAGCTGCCTACAGGAGATCGAGCAAAAGACACTGCCTAGAAAAGATCTAATGGATGTTCCCTTGGATGATGCCGAGGTGACATATTACGTGGACGGCTCATGCAGAACAGACCCTACAGGACAGAATCTAGTGGGGTATGCAGTAGTTTTTGATACTGAGATTTTAGAAGCAAAGTCTTTACCACACAACTTATCTGCACAAGCAGCAGAATTGATTGCTTTGACAAGGGCATGTACATTGGCAAAGGGTAAATGTGTGAACATTTTTACTGACAGCCAGTATGGTTTTTCTATTGTACATGTTTTTGCACAACAGTGGAAAAATAGAGGAAAAATAACATCTACTGGTAAACTGATTAATCATGCGCAATTTATTTTAGATTTGTTAGAATCTATTCAGTTACCTCAGAAAGTAGCTATTTGTAAATGCATAGCTCATACCAAGCAACAGGATAGGATTTCAAAAGGTAATGCGAGAGCTGATATAGCTGCAAAACAGGCAGCTTCAGCTTCAGAAGTATTTCTTTTGAGTGAAGAATTACAACCTTCTGAGATTTTAGATTTAGAAATGTTAAAAACAATGCAGACACTTACTACAAATGTAGAAAAACAGAAATGGATAAAATGAGGAGCAATTCTTGAGAAAGGGCTGTACATCTCCAAAGAAGGAAAACATATTTTGCCGTCTAACTTGTTTAGATATGCAGCTTTGTTGAGCCATGGGCAGTGCCATGTCTCAACAGGGGGGATGGTACAGTTAGTAAACCGAGTGTTCACTGCATATGGATTTACAAACTACACAAAAAAATTTTGTACAGCATGCCATGTTTGTAACAGGCATCATGCACAAGGGGCATTGAAGCCTAAGCAAGGGAGTTTCCCAACACCATCATACCCGTTCCATACTATCTGTATGGATTTCATAGAACTAAACAAATGTGAAAATAAGAAATATTGTCTTGTCATTATAGATATGTTTTCCAAATGGGTGGAAGCTTTTCCGACCAAAAATCCAGATGCAGCTACTGTTGCAAAAGTCCTTGTTAAAGAAATTATTCCTAGATTTGGCATACCGGAAAAGATCTACAGTGACAATGGCACACACTTTGTAAATCAAACCATACAACAGTTGAACCGATATTTCGGAATTTCTTTAAAGAACCATTGTGCATACCACCCCCAATCCTCAGGATTAGTAGAGAGGCATAATGAGGTTCTGAAAAACAAACTTAGAAAATTGATTAGTGAGACACAGAAGAACTGGGTGCACTGCCTGCCTCTGGCATTGTTGAGCATGAGAACTGTTCCAAATGCAAAGGGGTTAACTCCTTTTGAAATACTGTTTGGGAGGGCATATTATATACCTCAGTGGAAACCTCTCATGCCTGCAGACCAGGAGGCTGACAGTTCACTTGCAGAATACATGAGACAACTTCTAAGTAATAAACAACTTTTGCAGTTGAATTCTGTTTCAGATAAAGAACAAACCAGACTATTGGAAGCAGCAGTAGTCCCAAGCACGTGGGTCTGGGTGAAGGTTATTAAGAAAATAAATTGGACCACACCAAAGTGAGAAGGGCTGTACCAAGTGCTACTGTCAACACCCACTGCAGTCAAGATCACAGAGCGAGCATCCTGGATTCATCTGACACACTGTAAATTAGTTAAAAACTTTGAACTGGACAAAAAACTTGTTACTGTTACACAAGAACAAAATGACCAGATACGGAGCAAATAGAAATGCTGAACAACCTCAGAAGTATTGCGTGATCATTCTGTTGGCCATACTGATAACGTTAATCTTTTTGTTGTGGCCTTTCCTTTTTCCAGCCACACGAGCTGAACTGAATAAACGTGAATCATTCATAGACTGGCATCCAAACTTTAACACTTACCAAGCAATTAAATATGTGTATGCTGAAACTTTTAATGTTTCAAATTGCTGGATCTGCACAGCTATACCAACAGCATACGAGGGATTATTAATGACTGATGTCTCCCTAGGGGTCAATGAGACCTGGGAAAACTTGATTTTTGATACTACAACTGTAAAATCACAAAACAAAATAGTATTGTACCTGCCTGTTACACAAAAGGGAATTGTATGTTTTTACAAAAATTATACTGTTCAGGTAGGTTGGAGTAATTGTAATGTGACTATTCCTTACAAATGTTATACCAAAGCCAATAATGCAGGTTATATCTGTGATGCAAACTATGACTCATATCTTGAGTCAATCCATAGGACTATTGATGAGATACAGCGTAATCCTGTTCTTTTAAAACAACTATCTATTATTGATAAGAAAATGTTTCATGCAGGGCAAGTGTATATTAATACTAAAGTAGAGAATTGCTATATTGTTTGTGGGAAAAAGGCATACAGATGGTTACCTGAGAACTGGTCCGGCAGTTGTTTCTTGGGTTACCTGGTTCCGGCCATATGACACACTGCAGTTTTGCCTCAGGGAAGAATTCAAAATGTCAGAGAGGTCACCAAGAAAACCGGAAATCCAAGGCCTGAAAATCCAGTGGGATGAATCGAAGCAGGCTGGAGAAGCCATAATTCCGTAAAAAACAAAGACAAACTGACACACATGGACTTGAGTAACACTATTATATCGTGGGCAGGCATAGCCCCTGCATACGGCACAGTGAAATCGATTTGGGAGCTGTGAAAACTGTCCAAACTTCTTGAAGTAATGAGTAATGCAACTTTTTCTGCTCTCAAGTTAATGACTGATGAACTGAATGCTATGAGAACTGTGGTGCTTCAAAACTGCATGGCTCTTGACTTCACCCTAGTGGCGAAAGGTGGTACGTGCGCTTTAATAAAAGAGGAGTGCTGTTTGTATATTCTTGACAACCAGCATGAGATAAACGATCATCTCAAGGTGATTCAGCAAGTGTCGACCATGACCAAACCAGGCCCAAACCCACTGACGGACTTTTTCCAGAATTTGTTTGGGGGGTGGGGTAGCATCCTAATGAATGTCCTGATTGCCATTTGTGTGGGATTACTCCTATTAGGGGTGTGTGTTTGTTGTGGTATTCCCTGCATGAAAAGATTGATCAAAGATTTTATAGACATGTCAGTTTCTAAAACTTTATATCAAAGTACTGAAATTGAAGAACTGCTGAAAAATGAAACACTTTCATAAGTTTAAACTGAATGACTCTCTTAACTGCAAATTCTGAATGGAAAGAGGTTAGGAGAAGAAGCAATTGTTTATGCTTTTGAAAATAGAATAAAAAGTATTAAAAGGGGGGAAATGTTAGAAAAATACAAATTAATGTATATGATTAGTGCTTATTAGAAGCTAAAAGGATTAACACATTTCATTCTATTTTATGTACAGCTTAATTCTGTATGAGATTATAAGATACTTTTTCAAACTGCAGTATGCTTTCTGAAATTGCAAGATGCCCTCTGACCTAGTATTTGCTAGCACAGCAAAATTCATGTTTATGCCTTTTGGAAATGTACTGAGAAGCAGGTGATTATCTGCTAGGTCAGGAAAATGAATGAATAGTGAATGAATAGAACAATACTGTTTTCTATAATGTGATTGAATATGAACAATCAGCCCTGTTCATGTTATGAGAACATGCACAGCTGTGGAAAAGAAGAGATACATCAGACAAAGACTGCTTGAAGAAATGAACTGTAATCTGTACTTGCTTTGTGCTTGAATTAGCCATAGTACCTTGAATGGTAACATTGCATAGTGAGAAGTTGTATCAGACAGGTGGTCATCAAGGCCACATTGTTTTTCTTAGGAAGTTTTTTGTAAACTTGATATGCCAGCAGAAAATCATGGACAAACAGCTGCTGTTAAATAATATTGAAAGAACTTGTGATTTATTACGTCCGCTTAGTAGGCAATACCTTGTAAGAAATGTATAAAAATAGTTTCACTTCCTGATTCTAGTTAGACAAACTCTGTATTAGCACGTTTTTGTCTCCTTGCTGCAAGATTAAAGTGCCTTAACCTGAACCTGCCTTGTGTTGATCATTTTGAAGTTATTTTTCCTTTGACACACAGGAAACAGGTATAAATGTTCATGTGAAGCTAGACAGCAAGGAAAGGAACAGGAAACTGTAGAAACTCTGATGCAGTCAATGTTGAGGAGTGCTAGGCCAGTGAGTTCCCATATGACAAGACAACAGATGTCACAGGATGAAATTGAAGAGAATGTGCCACAGGAGGATGCTGTAGATCTTTCTATAAAATGCCTACAGGAAACAGAAAACAAGGGATTGCCCTCAGTATTGAAGAAAATGAGTTAAGAGAAGAGTTGCTTGATTTAATAGACAAAGACAGATATATCAAGATCAATGAGAGAAATAGACTGCAGAAGGTTAATAAAACCCCAAAAGTCAGAAGCTTGATAAAACAAGTGAATACAGTAATTTGGACTGTCCATAGAGATCCATGTGATATAACAGAAGTAAACAGAATATATTACTGTGCTGCTAAATTAATAACTGATAAAGTTCTACCACAGGAATACAGGGTAGCGAGGGAAAAGAGGGGGTGAAAGCAAATACCATCATGAAAATATCGAATAGAATAAACTATAAATCAACTAAGGCAAGAAGTGTCATTGTTAGAGGATTATAGAAGAGGGGATAGATCAACAAAAATACTAAGAAAGATAGCTGTGATAAAAGCAATGCACAATATTAGAACAGACTAGGATCTATTATGCATTATTGGAAAAAACAAGCTTAAAATTTCAAAACGGACGGAAAGACTTAGAAGATACAAAGATAAATATAAGTGAAAAGCACAAAATAAGCAATGTATTGATGACCCAAAAAAGTTTTATAGAGAATTGGGAAATAAGGTAAAAGGAATTGAAAGACCGCCAAAAAAGAGGAAGTAGATACATTTTGGAGAAGCATCTATGAAGATCCTATGGAACATAACAAAGATGCTAAATGGATAGAAGAAGTACAAGAAAGAAATAAGACATTTAAAGTTACAGGATATGAAATGGCAAGAAATAACAGCCAGAGAGATTGAAACAAAGTTGAGAAAAGCCTCTAACTGTTAAACCCCAGGCCCAGATACAGTACCTAACTTTTGGCTTAAAGTATTAACTTCTTTGCACGAGGATTTAGCCATGAGTAACAACTATTTATATGCACACCCTGAACACACACCACACTGGTTAACAACAGGAAAAATAAAGCTCTTACTTAAGAGTGAACCTACAAGCTACCCTAAATATTATAGACTAATAACCTGTCTTCCAACGATGTATAAACTATACATGGGAATTGACACTGACACAGTTTATAGTCATTTAGAAGAAAACTCAATTAAGGTAGTAGAACAAAAGGGCAATAAAAGAAAGTCATATGCAACAAAGGATCATTTGTTGTTAAACAAAGTTATAGTGGAGAACTGTAAAAAGAGGAAGAATATAAGTATGGCATGGATTAACTAAAAAAAAGCATTTGATAGTATCCAAAACAAAAGCAAAAAGGACAAACTAAATCAAACCGGTCCAGTGAAGCTACCGGATGAAAAATGCTTCACAATAAAGGATTTATCACAACGTATTTCTACTACTGGTGGCACATTTTGATTTAATTTGATAGTATCCCACATTCATGGATAAAAGAGTGCTTAAAAATGTATAAGATACACCCTACACTGATTGACTACATTACAGTAACCATGAAACAGTGGCAGAGCACTGTGCAATTAAACCATGATAAAGGACAGATTATTATCCCAGGGATAAAAATCCAAAGGGGGATATTCCAGAGTGATTATCTGTCGCTGTTGCTGTTCTGCCTTGCCCTTAATCCATTCAACTGTTTACTTAACACGTTAGGACATGGCTATAATTTGGCTTCTAGAAAACAACAAAAGTCTAATGTCTTCTCATCTTCTCTTTGTTGATGATTTAAAACTGCATAGCTCATCAGATGAGGAACTGACAGCACAGCTGCAGGTTGTCAAATGTTTTTCAGATGATATTACAATGCCATGTGGTCTTGATAAATGTGCAAAAGCAACCTTTAGAATAGGAAAACTACAGCACCAGGAAAATATCAGTTTGGCACAAGAATGTGATATAAAAGAACTTGAGCAAGAGAGAGTGTATAAAGGGTCTATGTCAGAACAACGAAAAATCAAACTATCGAACTGTCACATGAGCGAATAATCAGGAACTCGAAATCGCCCTCTACACCACCCGCTAAATATATATTCCTACTCTGAGATCGTACTACAGTGAGGAAAGGGCAAATATTCCGATCTTCACTGTACTGCAATCCCAAAATCAATATTGAATTCCTGATTTTTCGCTCATGTGAGTGCTCGACATTTTGCATTTTTGTTTTAAAGTAGACGCTATATAAATACTTGAGAATTGATGAAGGATAAGCAATAAAACATGAGCCAATGTGAATAAAGCTCAGTAAGGAGTACTTTAGAAGACTTAAATTAATCCTGAATACAGCATTGACATCTAGAAACAAGATCCAAGTCATAAATCAATTTGCTCTTCCTGTCCTAACTTATTGTTTTGGAGTGATTGACTGGCCTCAAAAAGTGTTGGATAGATTGGATATTAAAAAAAGAAGGCTGCTTCATTCTCAACAAATGATTTATAAAAATCAGTGTATGCCAAGATTATATATTCCCCGTTCCGAAGGAGGGATGGGCCTTCTTGAAATTGAAATTGATTACATGTATAGATCTGCAATTGTGAGACTCTACACATATCTACTGACCTCACAATATCCAAATGTAGTGAAAGTTTTGAAACATGAGGAGAATAAATCTAAGATGATATCTCCACTTAATTTAGCAGAAGCATATCGTCATCAAGCAGGAATGGAAATCAAACCAGAAGTAGGTAAAAACCAGGCAGCAACTGAATGTGCCAAAAAACAAAAGAAAGAATATAAGGTGAAGGAGCAGATGAGATGGCAAGAAATGTAGAAAAAACATAAATATAGTTGCAAGTATATAAAACTTCTGGAAGAGTCTCATGTTGGTCAAGAACGAATGCAGGAATGGTTAAGGAGAGGTGAATTAACATCAAGAAATGAAAGGTTAATATTGGCAGCCAAAGATAGTGGGCTACATACACATTGATTTACAAAGTCTATTGAACATGTGGGAGAAACAGACATATGTAGGTTTTGTAAAACTGATTTGGGAACAGTCACATACCTTGTTGCTGGTTGCAGTGCACTAAAGGCAGAGGGACTGCATAATGAAAGGCAAAATAATGTGGTGAGACTGTTACACTGGAGATTGTGCAAACATTATGGTATCGAAGTGGCTGAAAAACACTGGAAACATGAACCACAAAGAATCACAGAAAATGATGAAGTTTATATCACATGGGATCACCCAATACCAAAAGTTCAAAAAATAGATGCTAGAAAACCGGATATAGTGGTCCAAGAAAAGTAGACAAAAGTAGCATGGATCATTGAAATCACCACACCCAGTGACTACAGTGTCTTGTGTACAGAGACACAAAGTCATGAAATACTTTGATCTGCAGGCAGAAATGACAGCCATGTGGAAGAAAGATACCCAGACAGTTCCAATAGTAGTAGGAGCAACTGGTCTTATAAAAAAGAATTTACAATCATATTTAGATATGTTATTACCAATTCATGCAAAACCATGCGAATTGCAGAAGGAGTCATTACTGGGCACGTTGCTGGTACTGCGAATTGCACTTTTGACTGACATCAAAGAGTCAAACAATACTAATTTCATGAACTTTAATCATACTTTGACTTAGGAATGAGGTCCATTCCCATCATGGTATTAGAAACGCAAAATTAAAAATGCCAATAAAAATAATTTAGGAGCTTGTATCTGTTGGTATTGCTGCATATTTATAAGACTCTAAGGGTCTAGATTTCATATATAACCTATAGCCAAAACATCTATGATACTCATGATCCTTAATGGAGGTCTCATCTCCTGTCTATCTGTGTGAGTTTGTGTGTGTGTGTGTGTGTGTGTGTGTGTATGTTGACAGGGACAACTCTCTGGTGTAACACAGCTTGGAGTATCTCGTATTTCAAATTACTTTTTATATTGCATGTACCAAATATATATTTCATACTGTAAATAAATATTAACTAGAATTAAATATAAAACTTAGAAATGCACCTGACTAAATGACGCAGAGCTTCTAGACCATTTCTACCCTATGTACATCAATGTCAATCCAAATTTTAGTAACACATATCAGTTAAACAAAAAAAAAAAAACTTGCCATTTAGCTGATAATGAGGCCTTTCCTCTTTGCAGCTAATCCTGTCTCTGAATTACATTTACCACATTTGCCTAAACTACTACAGCAGTTTAAGCAAACACAGAAAAGGTTCACTAAATCAAAGCCCATATCGACACATAATGGCAAATTAAGGTTTGACAGTCAGTTCTAAACTACACATATGTATGCACCTTCACCACACACCACATCCTAAGTTTTAATAATACACTGCGCTAGCTTATTTATTGTGAATTTAAAATGTTATTCTTTATAGTTACCGGCATTCTTAGAATGTTCTTTATAGTTAATTATATTAAATGTCTGACATTAATGTTAACAGAGTGCTGTTTTTTATGTATGTTTTTATTAATTAATACTTCTGATAAATGTATAATCAAACTAGTGATATTGGAGTCATTTCTGCCATGATTCATAAAAAAGAAATTTCAATTAAAAAGACTACATTACTCGGGATATGGTATATGCACAGTCTGGTAAACAAATAACTATTAACCAGAGCATCTATGTGTTTTTTACACAGAAGTAGTATAACCCAATAGTTTTTTTTAGTCAAGTTATATAGTTTTCAGTGAGCATGTAAAAGAGACAATGTTTGTGAGAGTTTTATTTGATGAGACAGTAAGTTTTCTTGGTACAAAGTACAGGGACCGAAATGGTCTTTTTGATGTAAACAGCCTGTTATTTGCATCCATCCTCAGCCCCTTTTTCCCATTTTACACACGGGGTCAGGGTGTCACTTCAATAGTGACAATCATCTTGAGCAAAGATTTACACCACTGGGTCGTTAGCCCTGCCATGGTAGTTTATCTATACCACTAACTCAAACCTGTGGCCAATATAGAGTGTCCAATCTACCTACTGCATGTCTTTGGAGTGTGGGAGGAAAACAAAGCACCCAGAAGAAACCCAGATGACCACAGAGAGGCATGCATACTCCGCACTGAAGTCACCTTGGCCGAGAACTGAACCAGAGAGCTTCTTGTTGTGATGCAACAGTACTCACCACTGCACCTTCACATGTGATGAGAAAAACTATTAAAACAGACTACTTGGTTACAGAATAAACCAGATGACCTTGAAAATAGAGAGATAGTGTGTAACATTAGCATTTTTGGTCTACTGAAAGAAATGAAGGTGATAAGATAACAACTTTTTTGACAATATGAGTTCGTAAATCTCTAAACATTCAGAAAGGCTTTTTTATGGAACTGAAAGAGTCCTTTGGTATACTGGTAAAACAATACATACTTATCCTTTCATGCCACCAAGATCCATAATAATAAAATTCCTCTCCTTTTTTAGACAAAGAACTTGTACTAAAAATAGCAAGGGTAAAAGTTTCTTTAAAATATGGACAGTACAATTCAAGATTTGACAATGACTACTCAGCAAATAAACTGTAGAAAGGTGAACAAAATCTGGCTACTAGGTAAAACAGTGAAGCAAAACAATATTAAAACACAAATACTTTTTCTAGCAAAAATAAAAATTAATCTGTCAAATGGCTCTAGGACTTTTAATGACAATAAAGAAGCAACAGCTTTTGTCAAAAACAACAATGTGATTCCCATTACAGACATGGATTGGACATTATCCTCTTTTAAAAAGGACATCAGAAAAAGTAGCATGGACTGATTTCAGAAAGAAAAAAATTAAGAACTGAACAAACTGCAGACTCATCATCGAAATCTACAATAAATTCCAACATAAAATGAATAAGATCAATTTTCTTATAGTACCTGCTCTAAGACAATAAAGGAATCTACAACCTTGAATATGTAAAAAAGGAGACATTGTTACCTTATTCTTAGAAAAGGACTTATAAGGCAAACAGTTTGAAAAGTCCATATTATTGTTTCCTTTACTTCATTTATTTTATACTAACTGCAAAATGTACGTGAACAAAAATATTACATTTAGCTATTCTGAATTAAAAATATATTTATATCTTTTAAGCATGGAGTGACCATAAAACCTTGCTATAATAAGCATAGAATAAATGATACATTTCTGAAGTATAGCATAACATGATTCAAAACCACTGTTGTGTATATGTAAAAAGAAGACTAAATACATACTGTTTTTAATTGTTGTTTGGTCAGCAAAGTAAAAGGGAGGGCAGAGCAGAAGAAATGGATAGCCTGTTTTAAAACATTTGACATTATCCAGAAGCCAAACACATAGAAATGCTTTTCTTTTGGCTGTTTCTGAAAATCAAATCCTTCTGAATGAGATGGACTTAATGAAAAATCTATGAGTTTAAATTTCCCGCATTGAGCACAAGCACAGCTATAGAGAAAATCTTCCCAAGATAACATGCTATGCATCCAACTTGATGTATGATAAAATAAATTATAGTATAGTAACACTATTTATAAGTCTTAAAACCTTTAAATAATACAGTTAAATTAATTAAAAAAAGCAAGAAATAAGAAACATTGTAAGACAAAGCTTCACTCATGTATATAGCAACTATAGATAAAGATTTGAGTATGGCTTGTTAAATGACTCAGCTTTTTAAAAGACCGTGAAAAAGTCAAATTCTCTTGAAAGGGATTTTATGTTGGGAACACTGATGTGGGGTGGGAGGTGGGGTGGAGGTTTGTCGACTGTTCTGTGTTTGTCTGGATCTCTGTACAGCTTCCTGGAGACATTGTAGCTTTTCAGAACAGGAGAGGGAAGCTAAATTGGAGTGGATGGCCCTTCTGGCTGTGAATTGTAATGGATGTTAACATAGTAAAGAAAAGCAGGAGTTTAAAACAAATAATTCTTGAACTTGTTCTTGAGAATACAGAAGGGTTGATTCAATCCTCATTGAGAGATGCTAAATTGCTAAATACATGAGAAACTAGAGGATTTGCCTAGTATAGTAGGGATGAAACTTTAAAGAACCCTATTAAAACTATGTTACATTCAGTTTTACAACTGGCTGGGTACAACAAAACTAAAAGCACACATCAGATAAATGCTGGAGAGATGAAAGCTGGGCATATATGAGATGCCTATAAAAGCAAGTAATTATACAAATATGAAAAACTATTTTTGATTGCAGACTAAAGATAAGAAAATAAGTTATGATAAAACACTAAACACAAATATGATGCAATGCTTATTAAAATAATAGAAGAATCATCATTAAATGTATTACCAGGATGACATAAAGAAAATTGCATGAGAATACATTATAACAACATTAAATAGACACACTGTTGATAGCTAAAAACAACCAATGACTGCTTAAAAATGATTTTAGACTTTCTGTTAGATGTAAATTGTATTTTGAGAGTATGAAGAACAATCACAATATGCATACTAAAGAAGATGTTATTGGCAAAATCCACTATTTATTTATTTAAATATTACTACATAACATGAGCTCTAAAATAATACAACCTCTAAAAATGTGTGAACTCATTGAGTTGAGAGTCATTTACTGTAGACTAAAAAGCAGAATCTTGCTAAATATTACTCTAGTGTCCAAATGTTATTATTATCATTCAACTACATCTATTGTACTTACAATGTATATTTGTGGTCATAATATGATCTTTTTATACTTGTATTGTAAAACTGTGGGGCTTTTCTCCCCAAACCTCTGCTGAAAAAGGGCTATTGGCTCAGTTGGACTAACCTGGTCAACAAACGTAAAATAAATAAATAAATAAATAAATAAATGAATAATAAACGAATAAATATATGTTTGCCTAATAGTATTAATTATTAATATTATTAGTCAAAATACTGTTAGGGCGGCCACGGTGGTGCAGTGGTTAGCATTGCTCCCACATCCCAAAGACATGCTGCAGGTGGATTGGACACTCTAAATTGGCCTTAGGTGTGTGTGTGAGTGTGCCTTCTGTGGAAGGTTGGGCGCCGGGCTGGCAACTCGACACCGTAAAACTCCACTGCCATTCAATGTGCGGACAAGGTGATCGAAGAAGAAGAAGAAGATTAGTCAAAATACTGTTAAAAAGGAAATGCTTTTACATTTGGATAGTAAGTATAAACATCAATATAAAATAAAACATACCTGAAATTGGTATACTTTTAAAATACTTTAATAATTAGAATATCTGAAAGAGGATATACCCTGATTATATGTCACACTTGTAATTACTATTATGACTAAAGGTCTAAATATCTTTAGCTCCAGATTAACAGTTTAATATCAGCACATCTCTGATACACTTTCTTGCCAGATTTTGATATGGCCTGATGAAATGCCATAAAGGCATAAAAGTTTTTACCAAATAAATATTGAATGATTTTTAGCCATGCTGCCGAATCCTTTTTTTATCTGTGTTAATTCCATGTACCTAGATAATTTTATTTTAAATGCGACTTTAATTACAAAATATTCTACATGCCGAAATGCCTTCTAGGCCACATAAATTAGTTAGAAGAGGTGAAGAAGTTTGTTTTATAATCAATAACACACATGGCAACACATGCACTCAAACAATTTTTATTTTTTTAAATTGAGTAGTCTTAGTTTTCTTTAAATGTTAATGGATTAATTAATGTTAAGAAAAGAGCAAACCTGCTAAAATATCTAGATAGTAATAGGGCACAGATCATATCTCTTCAAGAAGCACACACTAGTCGTTCAGATAAAAATATCTGGAATCCAAGCAAATGTACAGTATTAGCACAATCTACTTTTAAAAGTAAAATGAGGGGGTCATGATTTTATAGATAAATTGCCTAATATAGAATAAAATGCTTTTGATTAAGAAGGAATATTGTATCTTATAGTTATGAAACATAGCAACAGAGTATGGACCCTAGTTAATTTATATTGGTTCCCTGGGATGGGAGTCATATTAGCTAAAAGGCACATCATACTTGACAACACTACAGGCAATATAATAATAATAATAAGGAGAGATTTTAATTGTATGTTAAGTGAGTCAGACTATAGTACTACTAGAACAGTAAGCTTAACACTTTTGTCCAGGTTTTTAGAAAATGGATTGAAACACTAAATTTAAAAGACACATTTTCTATGAAAGATTGTAAATCATTAAATTTTACACACTATTCTTTTCATCATGGAATCCAAACTAGAATAGAAAGGCTATTGAAATCATAGGATGTTATTTCAAAAATACTTAACTTTAACATGACTCCCTATATAGCTGAGATCAAAATTCTCTTCTCGTGAAAATTGAAATAGACTTTAAAAGGTTGTCATTAATGAATACAATTCTAGCCTAGATTACTAAATTAAAAGAACTTAAACCTCAGATACACTCCAAAATAGATTTCTTTATACAAATTAAAAATTCAAATGAGTAAGCAAAATTACGATTTGGGACTCTTTTAAGGCCTACTTCTTGGGCAAATCTTTAGCATGGTATAAAGAAAATAAAATAATAAGACAGGGAATTTCTAGAAATTCAAGCTAAACTTCATATGGCTAAAAGTAAATATAAAGGAAAAGACCACCTTATAAAGGCTGAAATAAAAGATCTAAGTATAATGACACACAAAACGACTTTGGTATTAAACGATTAAAAACAGCTTCATTTGTTATGCCATCTAGACATATACATCATTTATCAAAAACAATTAAAATATTTAGTTTTATACACAGGTGAGGCATATTTTTAAAACCTAAAGGAGAAGTTGTGAACAGTAATTAATAAAGAGTTGAAGGATTTTGTTTGGGAGGGGAAAAGAACAACAGTCAAGTGGAATAAGTTGATACTCCCAACAGAACAAGGATGATTAGGATTACCTGATTTGAAAGGATATTTCTGAACTACACGCATAAGACTAGTGTATATATAACCAAAGCAGAAAGCTACAATTCAAAGTGGAAAGGGATGATGGTGATAATGAAGCAGAGGGCAATTCAAGAAATAAGGAAAGAATGGGATTATGGACACAGATCCAAAGGGAAAATTACAACAGTCTTACAGAATATTATAGTCATAAAGTAGCAGAACGTATACTGAGAACTAAGCCAACATGGGAATGGAGAAAGGAGATTCTGACAATAGGGATGACTGAAATTAAGGGTACACAGAATAGAGAAGGGAACTGGAGTTTACAAGAAGAAGCTGACAAAGAAACCAATGTATTGGGAACAAATAATAAGAGAAGGAAATGTAATAGACTGGGAAGAGTCCAATAAGACATTTGAATTGCAGGCTAGTGAGTGTCTTCCCTATCAGGGATTGATAGCAGGATATAGACAAAGACAGTGAAAGGAATAAAGGAATCCTAAATTAAAGACCTGCACTGGATGGGGTTTTAATTGAATCTAGAAAAGAAGCTGCCCTTAAAATGGTTTCATTAATAAGACATATAAAATATTACATGATAACAACAGGAATCAATCAGAAGATGTCAGAAAAGATGGAGAAGAGACATTAGATATGCAATTCAAAAAGAAACAATGGGAGGACATATGCATGACTCTCAATTATACAACAAAGTCTAGATGGTGTAGCAGTTTTGCCTTGAAGTGTTTGGACTTATACTTTTATAGCCCAAGCAGACTTCAAAAAAATTCCTCAGGTTGGTGGCAAATGTAGGAGATGTGATGGAGCAGAAAGGTAACTGGAAAAATATGATTGTTTTGGGAGTGTAATGAATTTTCAGCCTTTCAAAACTCTCTACAGAGTACTCTGTGAGGAATACTAGGTGAGAACATAAGTGTAACTAAAGAAATTATTATTTTTGAACTGGGATACAGGATCTGAATTGGCTAAACACAGTAAGGCTTTGCTAAGTTTAATTCTGGTGGCTGCCAAAAACAAGCAATCAACATTAACTGGAAATCAAAATCTAAACCAACTATACTTGAAGTAGTGAATATTCTAACAAAGGTAAAATAGCAGGATGTGGGATCTTCAGAAAATGGTTGGGGTAAATTGCATAGAAAAAATGGAAATTGTGGGAATAATACATATAGAAAATGTTTTGGAGGAGGAAGAATGAGCTTTAAGAGAAGGCCGGTACTGAATAATTTATGTAATGACACTTTGATTGTACATTACATATATTGTAATAGGATCCCTACTAAATCTCAAAATTCCACAATGCAGAGACTCTGAATCCCGAGGACCAGAATATCGAGATAGCAGAATTTTGAACATAAAAAAAAAGAAAACTAAACAAAAAAAAATGTTCTAATGTATATGCAGGGATGCAAGCCTCCCTGCTCCCCCCACACCCCCTGCAACTTAAATATACCAACTCAGAGATCACACTACAGTGGAGTGAATGGCAAAGTTCCTGTTCCACTCTGCATGGCACTATTTTCCTGTTCACTCCACTGTAATGCGATCTCTGAGTTGGTATATGTAAGTTGCAGGAGGTGTGGAGGGTGCAGGGGGGCTTACCCCCTGCATATTACTTAGAAAATGTTTTTTTTTTATGTTCGAGATTCAGCAATCTCGAGATTCTGGTCCTTGGGATACAGAGTCTCAGGATTGTGCAATTTCAAGATTTAGAAGTGATTCCATTTTAATATATCCTATAAAAGTTGTAAATGTGAGCTTGTTAATATGGTTGGATTACGTTTGTATAAATTTAAGTCTGTCTGTCTCACAAGTAATAATAAAATAAGAGTATTTTAAAAAAGGAATTAAAATATAAACTAGAACTAATTATATAGTCATAAGTAAGAGATATAAAGAACAATAACATGTGCAGATGCTGGGGAAATTTTAGAGGCATTTAAACACTATTATTCATCTGTGAACCAAGACTTAAAACCAATATGACTCTCTAAAACCAAATATAATTGCATTTATTGGGTCAATTATACATAAAAAAAAAATTCCAAAATAACGTACTTAAATTCTCTTTTAAAGAGGTTGTATACAAGACAAAATTACTTAAAACTAACTAATGTAGATGATTAGATTGGATAATTTCTTAGTTTTACAAAACAATTAACAATTCCCACAAGCACTATTCCTTTTCTTCATAAAACCTTAACATTCAACTAAATGAAATAATCCCACTATCCTGGAAATATTCTTTAATTATATCAATGTATGAAGAAAATTAAAAATCCCCCAACTATTGTCTTTTTATAGACCCACTTCACGCGTAAATACCAATTACAAGATTTGTATATCCATTTTAATGGATAAATCAAAAGAACCTATATCACAAATACTTTAATACAGATCAAACTGGATTTATATATAAAAGACAGACATCTGATAATCTTAAAAGAATAATAACACTAACAGCTACTCTAAATAATAAAAAAGCAAGAGGCATTATTCATTGACTTGGATATTCTGAAAGTGTTTGATTAATAGAATTGAGAAAATCGATGAAGTGGGTAAAAACTGATCAAAACAAACACCGGCTTGCTGGAATGCGGCAATAAAGGTTCCACAGATCCTCTGATGTTCACCACCTGATATTTAATCCACAACAACACTACACACAGGTCTACATATAACGTGACAACATGAAGCAATAAAAACGAAAGTTTAGCGCTTTCATCTGCTTACGGTAGACTTCCTCAGAACAACTCTTGTATACACATCCTCTGTATTTAAACAGTATTTGGCGCCAAAATCTGGTGTGTAATTTGAAAAATTTAAAGGCATATACCTAATTATATTGCACTTCCTCCATACTCAAATTGATGCTTGTACTAGTTAATACTACTGTATTAATTAGTATTTATTCATTATCACAATGCATAAGTATTTGTAGAGAGATATTTCATAATGTATATATTTTTTATATTTTTTATATATTTTATATAGTTTTTTATATATATATTTATGCTTTTATATAAGAATACTATATAATAGAAGTTTTTAACACAAGAAGAATATGAAAAGTTTTAATTCCCTAGTACAAGCATCAATTTGAGTATGGAGGAAGTGCAATATAATTAGGTATATGCCTTTAAATTTTTCAAATTACACACCAGATTTTGGCGCCAAATACTGTTTAAATACAGAGGATGTGTATACAAGAGTTGTTCTGAGGAAGTCTGCCGTAAGCAGATGAAAGCGCTAAACTTTCGTTTTTATTGCTTCATGTTGTCACGTTATATGTAGACCTGTGTGTAGTGTTGTTGTGGATTAAATATCAGGTGGTGAACATCAGAGGATCTGTGGAACCTTTATTGCCGCATTCCAGCAAGCCGGTGTTTGTTTTGATTAATAGAATTGGAACTATTTATTCAACACTTTAGAAAAGTTTGATTTCCCAACACGATTTGCATCTCTTCTAAAAAATATACTCAGGCAAAAAAGCATATATTAAAAAGAACCCATTTCTTTAAAACATATTCCCTTAACTAGAGACTAGAGACACAAAACAAGGATGCCTTCTATTCCCTTATCTATTTCCAGTAGCTATGGAAGTCTTACCAATATCAATATAAACCAATTCAAAAATAAAAGGAATATAAAATTATGATAATTATACCTCTAAAAGTATGTTTTATTACTGATGCTATAATGCTAACTACATTAAACTTAAAGGAATAATTAGAAGAACTAAACTATATTATAAAACAATATCAAAAGGTCTCAGGACTACAATTCAGTAACACAGAATCAAGTATATAATTATAAACAAAAGAGAAATGTATAAATAAATACAAAAATACATAGAGACAAAGAATCTGCAACCTTGACATATTGTGATATTATTATCAAAAATACAGAAGAATCCAAAGAAGCAAATTATGAAAGAATTTTAGAAGAAATACGTAAATTAACTTTTTCATGGAACAAATTGGTAATTTCAATTGAGGATAGACTATAATTAATAAAATGGTATTATTTTCAAAAACATTATATATAATTCAGGCTCTAGCCTTACATCTAAGTAAAAAACAGATATGAAAATATTATGAAACTTCCTTTGGTTTCCAAAAAAAAAAATACACAGAATAACAACAGCTTACTACCACCACTCTAGATCCAAAAAGGCAGGATGTATACAGTTTCCAAATATAGAAATATATACTAAGGCAACAACTCTTAAAGTTGATTTTAGCTGGTTAGATCCTAGGTATAGCTCAGATTGCAAAAAATTACATTTCTCAATATTTAATGCATACAAAAAGGTCATTAGAAATAATATAAATAATTAATTTTGGAGATATTTATGATAGTACATTCAGTTTAATACCAACTCACCCCCGGACTCAGCAAGCAGCCATGCAAGAATAAGTTATTCTTGCATGGTAGACTTAGAGTGTTATGGTATAGTCTGTATTATTTGCAATTAATATCCACTGTTGATGTGCACGTGGACAACAGTATGAGGTCCTGTGACCTTTTTTCCTGTTTATGTCTTCCAGGTACAATGTCCCGGAAACGTCTGCCCACATTCACAAACCTAGAAAACGATGCAATCATCCACTATGTCATCATGCATCGTGCCATTGTCTTCAGCTACAGGGCCCAGGATCTGCAGTAGAGGACCGCCCTGTGGAACGAGCTCATCCACAGGGTAAACTATGCCAGCCTGCACACAAACGTTATGACCAGGTGTGGCATTGATGTACCAGTCTGATCCACCATGCTTGTCAGCGTGCTGCTGCAGTTAGAAGGGACCAGCTAGCCACAGGTAGGGGTCATGCCATCCAGCCCCCACTGACAGATGCTGAGGAGCTCCTTGCCAGCCTTGGGGCACACACCCACCAGCCAAGCCAGCAGGCTGAAGACAGCATTGTGGAGGTGGGTGCCACCCACACAATGGATGAGGAGCATGCAGGTAAGGCCCCAGGGAACATTACTAGACCACTGTTGCTTATCCATTTTTATCTGTAACGTATCTACATGCATATGTCAGATAAGATAGTCTGTTGCTGCAGTGAAGTAATGAACAGATGTGCATAATCTCTAGTATTGTAGGTTTGTACTGTCGATGTGCTGAAATGCTGCTCCCACCCTGTACCAATGCCACAGGTGTGACTACTGACATTACTTCTGTCTCACAACTATTTAGGTCACTCTGGTATGCAACTGGGGCAGCAGCCTATAACTGGTGAGTATGGAGTTGTTTTGTTCAGGTTTGCCAATACACCGGCCATGTTATGGCCATGCTATTTGCCATGAACACATTTAACACACCTACCCATAATGCATGCTGTACATGTTCACTTATTGTTGGTGTTAACTGCACTGCATCACAGTGGTCACCATAGTGGCATATCTGAAGGGTATGTAAAAGTCCTGCAGTATACCTAACAACCTGTCAGTGCAAAATGTGTGGACAGAGATGAACATAATGGTGGGACAATTGGCCCTCAGCAGGGACATGTCTGAAGCATTACCCTTATGCAGTGGCTACAACAGTGTATACACGATTATTACAATGGCAACTGATCCTGATATAAACAACGGCAAACCACAATTCCACATTCCACATCTTTTACAACCTGTAATGTGATCCTAACATGAGGAATGAATGTGTAATATTGAATCCTATGTTAGGACAACAAATATGGGGAATAAATACCTTAACAAACACTGGAAGCATATGTGTGCACACACTCCAAATAAGATATCGTGGAAGCAGCTTGTGATGTACTGAGAGCATTCACTCTTCTTGAGTACACACCTTCCATCAAGTACAGGGCCTCAATGCCACACCAAGTCATGGTCTGCTATCCAAGAAGTATGTCCATGACATTTGCCCACTCACCTGAAACAGAGGCAGCCGTGGCTTGCACACATCTTACAAACCATGAAATGGATCCCATATCTGAAAGGTAGTACCCAGGAGTGGGAAAAGAAGCCTTACCTCACCATTGCATATACCATAGCAAACAGTGCAGACAGTCATGTATGTGTGTATGAAGTACAGGACAACATTGATGTGATGTAGAAAATAAACAGATGGCCATCCAAAACAAATGATAAAACATGTTGCAAACTGGTCATGGAGCCTGCCCAGAAACATGCAGCAACACTGAGGGACTTGAAGAAATGTCTAGCAAGTACTGCCTATACAGTACCTGTGTCGACAATTACCTGGTTTCTGCATAAGTGTGGCCTATGGGTTAGGGTAATCAGACAGAAGAGTTGTTCCACATGATTCATCATCCAGGGCTATCTACAGGTAGCATAACCATAGCATCAAGTCTCCCAAAGGCATGTGTTGCAATGTGTAATGGTGTCATGAGACCAAGGCTCAAACCTACAGACAGTATTCATAAAGATATGTGTGGTGCACAAGCAACACATCACCCCACCTCAGAGCCACCATCCCCAATATTTAGCTTGCAGGGGCCAGTGGACACCTTTAGATTTGCTGTTCATTAGCTGGAACTAGGCCGGTACACATGGTGTTTGGAATTTGGACCACTGCAAAATAACACTCATGCGTGGCCCATAGTTGTCAAGCATCTGCAATAAGGCTGAGGATGGGGAGGGGTGTCGGCTTGAAACACAACAGTGAACTGAACCATACATCCAAAGCTTGCTAAGAATGGCTGTATCTGAACACAGTCAAGATTATGAATTGTGCCGGACATAACACTGACTCTACAGCAATAGCGAAGCCACTGTGTGACCTCAAAGGGCTGTGCACATGAGCTGACCTTGCAATCTGGCATAGTTGAGGGACATTTATAGGGCAGAGTGACCAAATAATGGCAAACGAAGATGGACCATGCTAGTCCACCCATTCCAGGAACAGTGACTGTTGTAGTTCACTTAAAAGGTGCTTCAACAAACCATTATGTTAAGGGTGTGCACACTTATGCAAACCACACATATTGTATGCATCTCATTCAGCATCACACGACTAACACATTTGTTTGATACTGCATTGGACTGCACAGGTCATATGTCACATATCGGGTGTGTGTAATGTTAACAAATGCAGTATTGTGGTCCCATTGCATATCATAAAAGAGGCTGGCATGTCAACAAGGGTCTGTACACTCCTCATATCCACATTAAGCTTTGAAGGTTGTCAGTGTAACCAGATTTTATTGCACATACATGCACTGCTGATGATGAGAACTGCAAATGAAAGGACAGGCATTAATTACTGACATCAGTCCTCATACCACCCCAGGTATGTGTCAGACAAACACATAGGGGCTTTGAGAAACAGAGCAAACATAACTGCCACACATATACACATTCAGCAATGGTGTGTGCACTTGTGAGGTATGTTCCACATTACATGCCAATGTGCTGTCTAGGTGCACAGCAATACTGTGTACATGGGTGTAGTGTGTTCCTAGGGGAAGGGGCATCACCTACTAACACAACTCATGCATCTCAAAGATGTATAATGTTGGCAACAAGGATTGAGTATGGCTGCAGTGCATGCTGTTGAGTGCCATATGTCATGCATGTTGACTGTTGGGTAATGAGATGTTTGTGTAATATTTTTGTACCACCTCACCTGTAAGTGTGTGTGTGTGTGTGTGTGTGTGTGTGTGTGTGTGTGTGTGTGTGTGTGTGTGTGTGTGTGTGTGTATAGACCATACCATACAGGTCTCAATTTACATTTCTTGTCTGCCCCTCGCAGGTGGCAAGATGAGTCAGTGTCCCTCCTGCAGGCAAAATGATGTTAGTGTCCATACAGACTCTGACAATGATGATAGGCATAGTGATGTGCAAGTGGGGTTGTCAGGGGCTGAATCAGTGCCATTGGTTGACATCCAACTTTTATCTACCCCATCCCCACACACAGTCACAATGCCCATACATACCCCATCACCAGTGGCCATAGATTATAGGTTCATAGGTTCATAGGTAGGTACTAGGCTATCGGCCCAAGGGCCTATGTAAGCCTAGCCAACAAGGTTTGCTGGCTTATGCCACTGGCACCAGAAAGTTATTTTCCTGTGCCACTGTCAACCAGAGACACATAAATGATCCACAGGGTGTATTTCCTATTTCCCATCCTTGCATCAAGATTTTTTTTGAAGAGTGCTAATGAAGAACTTTACTTGACATAAATGGGTAGCCTGTTCCAGAGTATGGGAAGTCTCTGGGACAGGAATCTATCCCTCCAGCATGTCCTGTTTATTGTGGTGACAAGGTTTAAGTCCCTAGAGCGTGTAGCTTGGAGGGATTGGGATTTCTTTAGGTGCAGCATGTCCACCAGTTCTGGGTTTGACATAGCTTTATATGTTAGGCAGAGATCACCTCGAAGTAAGCGATATGCTACGGAGTAAAGCTGGAGTTTTTTGAGGCGGTCAGTGTAGGGCATTTGTTTGAGGCCAGTAATCCTCTTTGTGAGGTACTTCTGTGGCCTTTCCAGCTGCTGCAGATGTCTTGTGAGGTACATTCCAAAAGGGGCGTTGTACTCTATAATGGGTCTAATGAGTGTCAGTAGGGGAACAATGACCTCTTTTTTCCTGGATGAGAACCCTTTTATGATAAGGTGTGCCATGTAGAAGGACTTCCTGACTACTGTGGCAATGTGACTATCAAAGGAGAGACTACTGACCACCTGGGTCCCAAGGTCTCTTATCACACATTTGGTGTTAAGTCGATTGCTGCCTATGTGGTAGTTCATAGGTACAGAGTTTTTACCAAAAGGGATGACACTGCACTTTTTGGCATTGAGCTTGAGGCCATGGCTCTGACACCAGGCATCTGTCTCAGCAAGGCCCTTCTGTAGGATGTCCACATCATTTGGGGACTTGACTATGGCTCCTAGTTTGCAGTCATCTGTGAACTTCGTTAGCCAGTGGCCTTCTTTGTTAGCCTGTACTTCAGAGAAGTAGATACCAAACAGGAAAGGTCCCAGGACGGAACCCTGTGGTACTCCACTTGTCACTGCTTTGAGGTCAGATTTGGAGTCTGCAACTTTTACAGTGTGGGTTCTGTCAGTGAGCCAGTTGGCAACCCATCGAGTATTGTAGGGATTTATACTTAGTTTAGTGAGTTTAGCTATAATTCCAGAATGGGAGTTGGTGTCGAAAGCCTTGGCGAGGTGAAGATAGGCTGTGTGAACCACCTTACCCTCATCTACGGCTTTGTTGACTGCCTCAAAGAAGTCGATCAGGTTCAGGAGGCATGATCTGCCTTTCACAAACCTGAACTGGGTGGGATCCAGAGTTTGGAGGTTACCATTGTCTTTGTTTATGAGTTCCATGATGATATGTTCCATGGCCTTACAGACCAGGCTCGTCAGGCTAATAAGTCGATAGTTCCCGGGATCAATGGGGCCATAGATGAGGGACAGTTGGTGAGTGGTGGCATGGGACAGGATAGTGTGGTGACTATGGCAAGTGTGTCTGTGCAAGTGTGTCTGTACACATCAGCCATAGCCGTATGACCAGTGAGGTACCACACAGGCAGATGTACAGGGGTGCTTGTAGGAGTGCTGCTGGCCATCATGCCCCTGGCAGAAATGCCACAGCAGGTGTCACCATACACATGTTTTGGCCCGTCATGGAGGCACAGGCACATATGGAACATTACACCAGAGATAGTTGGAGCTCCTGAGGGCTAGTCTTCCTGCTGTATGTGACAACATCCGTGATCTTGCAGGTGCCCACATGTATTTTGCAGAGGTCATGGATAGACAGTTAGGTGAGATGGTGGGAATCCTCGACTGTGCAGTGTCTGTGGTAGAGCATGTGGTGGGAGTAGGGTGTCGGCCATGTGGACTTAGGTCAGCGACACCAACAGGTGGTGGTCTACATGGATGTGCAACAACTCACAGCTGCTCCCTTAGTGGCAGTACCAGCACCAACACTGCAGGGAGGTGCTGTCCACACCACAATACAGCAGGCCACATGCACGTGGTCCTGGCCGGTCCCAAGAGGGAAGCGGATCCAGCGGACAAGTGTCATCATCAGGGGAGAGTACCATAACTGGGCTTCTGCCTGGTAGTGCCCATGGAACCCCTGGTAGGCACAGTTTCCATGTCCATAGCCGGATGTTGAACTGTACACCCAGACATGTATGGTCTGCAGCTGTCCAACAAACTCCTTTATAGGGCAGCCACATGGCAGAAATGTGTGCATACATACACACACATATCACCAACACACCTTGTCCACCTCCATACGTACACACACCACATCTGCACAGCCCATTTAATAAAGAACCCCCTAACCCACACACATGATATCAACCAAATGGCTCAGCCCAGGCCTCTGGCAAACCCACAACTCACCTTATGCATATGATGATACCTGTGCTACATCCCTGTCATCCATTCCATTGATGCAGAGACATGCTAATATGGTTCTGATGCACAGGGTGAATGTACTAAGGTTTAGCAATGTAATGCTGTTTAACATGTTTTCAGCTAGAATGATTAATGCTTACACGTCAGGATGGGTAGCTGTCCAGCCATGATGCATTATAGCTGTTATTAACACTGACTGATTGTGGTCTCCATGTTTGTGTTCTAGGTGTCTGTGTGTCAGCAGGATGTTGGTCTGCTGTCCTTTCCTACAAGGGATGTGGCACTGTAGTGACACACTGACTGTGTCATATCCCGGGTACACCTGAACACCGGTAGCAGGTTTGTATAACAGTTACTGCATGTGCCACATGGCTGATAGGTCTGAGAGGTGTCTACAGGTGAGTGCATGGTGGCTGATGTAAGCAGCTCTTCTACAGTGGACAATGGTAAGTTTACTGGGTGGCATGCACTGAATGTTTGTGAATAACACACACACAGAGGCTTTGGTGCTGATGCAATACACAGAGAATACTGTTCATATGGATTTACTTCATGTTGCAGTGAACTCATTTTGGCCTATGCAATTCCACCAAGAGCAAACTGCCAAAACATCACATCAGTAAATAATCAGTCCGCCAGTTTAATGTCATTGCAATGGTACTGGCAGGGTATATGTCCTCATCCCCAAGGTACTGCACTCCTGGAGTTGGTAAACATAGGTGTGCTGGTGTTGGAGGCACAGCCCCCCACTTTGGAGTGTGTGGGGTGGCATAGAAACACACATAATGTGATTAACGATTACTTAACCTGTTAACATAAACTGCACAATATAATGGCACACTAAGCAGGGGGATACGCACAACAATAACCCCACTGTGGGTGGCTGTGCCCACAACAGCACCCATGTATATATATGAACTCTAGTATTGCTGTACAGCTGTACAGTGGGGAAGAGGGCATTTACACATCCCCTACTAGTTTTGATTTAATGTATTTGCACTTGATGATTACTTTGAAATGTTACCCTTTACCAGTTAGTTCTCAGGCAAATGATCTCCTGGGACATATATTTTCTGCAAACTGAAGTAGATCCCTTCACATACACACACACACTTACTTGGCAACACCAAGAATAGAACCCCTACCTAGGTACTTATTGCTACTAATGTGTTTGGCCTTAATTGCACACACCACAGACCTTTTAGGGTGAGGTGTGTCCCGATTTTCCTGTTAAGTGAAGAACATCACCAAGCCTTGTACAGTATGGTAATAGGGGATGTACTGGGTGTTAATTAACAATATATAGTATGATATACTGTCATATGCACATTGACAAACACTTACAATCATAGGCACATTTGACAGACCTGGGTTTAGCAGTGCTAACTACCTTATCAGTGAGTCCATTCTGTTACATAGTTTTTGCACACAGCACATGCATCATTGGGTTGGATAATGTAATCAGTTACTGTATGGTTGATGGTGACAACTGTCCTCATACAGTGGACCTTGGGACATGTACTGGAGGTACCATGGTGTAAAGACAGTATACCCAGCACCAGCACCCCACATTGGATATTGTACTCACTGAAACCCATGATAATGCTCTGACATACCCACAATCACACATTGACCAGGACTGCAATACAAACCCTTGTCTATCTAATCAGTGTTACTACAGGGATATGCATGTATTGCACATTCCACAGGGATAGTAGGGTGATAGTTTGTCATGGCTGTCTTAATGTCAGCAACATCACTATCCCTTATAATGTATGGCAAAGTTTATTGTATTTGGAGAATGTGGCCTCAGAATGCTGTCTCCTACAAATATGCACACTCACACACAATTGCATACACATACACACACTTGTCGGGACTCAGAGGGTAACCTACACCTATATACCTATTTGTAGAACAGTGTTATGCTAGTACTGCAAGCTCCAGGTAGCCCATAGGGTGAAGAGTGTAACAAGGTACATTTAATGTCAATTACAGTAGCAGCTGTTTATAAGTATAGCAATGGGGGTTTAGTGGATGAGAAGTCCCTCAGAGTATTTTCAACTACAAGTTTACAAACACATAGACACTGTTATTCTCAGTAATGCACACTGACACATTTGTCAGTACTGAGGTCCTAGGTGTGTACCAGGCTAATGTCCATGAAGAGATGAGAAGAGTAGGGCATGTGGGTACACTGGTATCATGCCACCTGACATATGTCAGCGGGCCATCTATCAACTGATGCCACTTGCATGATCCCCAGGGTGACAGTTAAATTCAACATCCAATCATCTGGTTTTCTCTTTGAGATGGCCAGTGAGGTGCTCCAAATTACATGTATGCAACATATATTACATAACATGGCCAGTGTCTGGATTAGAGACCTCTACCCAAGCATGTTCTGTTGACTGTGTTAGTCTGGTTGAAGTATCCATGGCATGTGGTGCATACAGGGTGGAGTTTCTTAGCTGTGGCATTCACAACACAGCTGGGCAGATATGTCAGTGTCATTCAATCATAGACTGCCTGTAAGCAGCCAAAATGGATACCTGACATCTGTAAATGTGTATAGAGGACAGACAGAAATTAGCTAGCCAACAGGTTATGCATTAGGATGAATATTTTGACAGACAGACATCGACACTGATAGATGTGCCATTACTACAAGACAGCAGCCCTCAATGACATGTCCTAAACACATAGTAGTCTACAGCTAATATCCACATATCAGATCAATATCCAATTGGAGATACTTAAAACATACAGCTCACACACCAAGAACATGACAGTCAGTACTCAGAGTCCAGCTTTGCATGAAGGGGTGTATGCTTCCAGCACTACAATCTGCAATATACTCTTACTTGGAAAAACACTGTTAAAAGTAGTAATGTAAAGATACAATACATGCAAGTGTGACTGCATATAACCTGGGATACTACCCATGTATGAAACACATACAAAGAGAAAAGATTGTGGTACTAGCCGTGTATACTCAAGTTTCCCATACAGTATACTCACACCCCTTGCTACTGTAATGACAGCACATAGAAACATGTTATATACATGGAATTAAATACACATTAAAGATGCCATTACCCTGCTATTTTATCAGACTGGAATGTGATCACTGATTACCAGGGCTGAGCTATGCTTAGTAGGTGTAAGCATTGCTTAAATGTGAATGCTAAGCAGATTTGCACACTGGTAAGCAAAGCCTACACGATGTAAGGCCTTTTCAGTTAACTGTACGTTAGCACAACTTACCGTCATGCAAATCCGAGCAAGCCCACTTAAAGTTGCTCAAAACTGCCTTAACCACTCTGTATCCAACAGTTCTTGTTGTGCCTAGCTACAAAATAAACAGCTCTTGCAGGTCATGTACCTAGGACCCTGTAGACTATGGTCACAGCACTTAACCACTAAGCCATTTGAGCTGTACAGATGTCTGTTACTTGTTCAAATATATCATTCAGTACACATACTGAACAGTAGAGAACAACTGCTTTGACTACTACAATTGTGTACTACTTGTTTGTGAAAATAGTGTTGAATCAGTCATGTTTTTATATTTAAATATACACATGTCAGATAAATATGGTGGGATACATCTGAGAAGGTATATACTCATGTTTACGCATAACATGGCTATGGATACATATATATATATATATATATATATATATATATATATATATATATATATATATATATATATATATATATATAAAATGTAGTTATATGTATACATGTACATACACACATATATATTTATATATTTATATATATATTTAGGAAGTTTCTCTGTTCATCTGTGAGAGAGGGGACCTTTGAGCAGCCTATCTGTCCCTGGAGGAGTGGCTTCAGCCCAGAAATTAGTAGCTTATTGGCCATTTTGGGCTAATTTCTATCTCTTTCATTTCCCTGCTATAAAACCCCCATTAGCGCCAGGCAGTGCTGGTTAGCTAGGGTATAACTATTCCTGGCTCTGCAAAGCCTACTTTTCAATTTTTCACTTGGAATTAGACTAACTTTCAAATTAGGCACTCAAACCATTCGCTTCTCAGCCCAGCACTTGCTCAAAACTCATAGAAAGCACTAATAAAACTTAGCACTATACCCCCTATACTGTAGAGAAGGGCAAAGCTCTCTATTTGACCTTACCAGCCAATCAGTAAAACAGTTTACTGTACCTATCCAGGCATGTCCAAAGGCCAGTTTCAGGTGTACTCTCCGGTCCACTTGGTGAATCTGGGCATTTTGAGGCAAGATTACAACTGCCTCATGTACACAGACAACCTTCTCCTCCTACCACCAAACACTAATACAGCAATTGATGCAATTATACAGCCAAACTGGAGGCTAAGCTCTCTCAACCCAAGACTGAACCAGACAGCCAAGAGGAGAAGGAAATTATTTACATCATACCACCAGTCTCACATAGAACTATGAAACCAGCACTGGCAAAAAAACACACATAAATACACAAAAACATACTCAGAGGCTCTAAATAAAAAATCTGCAAAAGCAACAGAGACCTCCAAAGCAGACATCCAAGCAACCTCCACCCCCCAACACAAACCATGAAACACATACTTCACAAAAGTGTGCCACGCAATCACAGCCCTTAAGGCAAAATAACATACCCAACACACTAGTAATAGGTGTCTCTATAGTCAGGCACACTGACGTCCCACTCACTAGGCTGAACAAAGAGAAGGTTACTGTTAGCTGCCTGTCAGGTGCCAGGATCCGCCACATAGCACAAGCACTCAGGTCACTCCAGAACAAGTACAAATATGACTCTGTCATTGTCCATGTTGGTGTGAATGACCTGAGCCATACCTCCCTGGACTACATTTAATGAGACATGGAAGAGCTCTCTGATCATGTAGTCCAGGCTGCTATGACCCTGACCCTGAGTAGCATCCTACCCTCACCAAGAATGATACCTCAGTATAAAGAAAAAAATATCAATTTCAACAACTGGCTAAGCTTCTGGTGTCATTCAAAGGGGAATCCAGTGTCTGTCAGCCTGGGATGACATGCTCAACAAGCCACGTTGCTTCACTAGAGTCAGCTTGCACCTGTCACCCTTAGGCTTTCGAATACTGGCCAAGGCTATTGCCATCCCCATAGTGCCTTTTTTAGTCAAGGCTCAAAAGAGAAACCACCGCCATAAATAGCACAAGTAACAAAAACTGAGGGTAATGCTACTCAATGCCAGAAGTCTAAACCTCAAAATGCATGCACTCGAGGCACTCCGCAGAATGGAGAAAATCGATATATGTGCAGTAACAGAAACCTGGCTTAAGGCTCCAGAGAGCACCCCAGCACTACCAGACTATGACTCATACCATATATTTCAGCCACAAAACCCGGACCGAAATACAAAAGGCGGGGGTGTATCCATATTAATCAAGGATACCCACACCTCCAGGTTAGTGGCACAGCACAATGCTTCAGAGATCATCCACGTGCAATTAACAATGGGCAGAACTGCAATTCAAGTTGTAGCTTGCTACAGATCACCCACCATGTCCCAGGACCCCCATTCTGGATTTCTGGAAACACTGGGAAACATAAAGGTCCTACCAAACACCCTGATATTGGGTGATTTCAATTACCCAAACATTAACTGGGATAATTACTAAAGTACTAACTCCCTTGCCGAATATTTCCTAGAATTTGAGAAAGAAGAAAATGTGTCCAAGGTAGCCAAAGGTTACCCAGTATGAAGTAAATACGATAAATGCTGCAAACATACCAGGCATCCACCAAGGCTGTAAAAGTATAAAACTTTAATACACAGAGTACACAGGATAAATGCTTTCACACAAGTTGTGTTTCATCAGATCCACAGAATAAAACAACAGAACCCATTAAATACTAAAACATGTGCTTCAGTTAACCAATAGAATACAGCAATCAATTATTGATGTATACTTCTTTTCTTAAGAATTGGTTTTAAAGGAACAGAGGCATTAAGGCCATTCAGTTTATCTGCCTGCAACTTTACAATCCACCTTGCCTCTGCAGTTTCAAGTCAGATCATCTGGTCTTGATGTTCTCATCATCGGTGTTTTGCATGTCGGTGTTTTCAAATAGACCCATATGTATATATGTATATATATATATATATATATATATATATATATATATATATATATATATGTCCCAAGCCCACATACTTCCCACTAGTTAGTGACATACATCTTCACAGCATCCCACTGCTTTTCCAGAAAATGACAACAGATATGGTGGTCAGGCAACAGTACATTTGACAAATATCTGGACATAACATCACACTAGGTAAATGCACTGAGCTGGTAGGCATGTCACCAAGCACTGTGTAAACTACAGGCAGACTGCCACAACACTGACCCAAGTTTCTTTTGGGGGAATACATATGTAATTGCAAATATAGCAGGCACTATAGGCATGTAACAGCACAGAGTAGCAGACCCCAGTGTGAAAGTGCATACCCAAAACCAATTTAAACACAGTCACAGCCACATTATGGTAAACCTAATTAACAGTACAGTATATGGACTGTGTGAATAAAAAACATCCTCATATTTGCCACTCACACACTAACCCTACTTATACTGGCCCAATTTACAGTGTAGTCTGATGCCTGACTATGGTATTGGATATGTCTCAGTCTGGCCCTGCAAACATATACGCTGATAGGGTACCAGAAACTTGAGCAGCATGCAAAGTCAGATAGAACAGGACCAAGAACACAGACATCTACCACAGTCCGTACACAGGCCAAGTAACATATTCACAATACACTGCTACACAATACTGACACTCTGTCAACAATCACCATAAGTACAGAGACCTCACTACTATACAGACTACAACAGAATGTCCAGGTTTTGTCCTCAAATATAAGGCCTACTATGCATAACGTCTGGCAGTCTGATATATCACTGGCTTGTTATCAGGAATGATGTCAGTAAATAATGTACATATGCACCTCTTACTGCAAGACATATGGACAAAGGGTGACAGACTTGGGGGGCAGAGGCACAAACACAGGGCCAATATTGACATATTGCTGTGATAAACTGAGAAAATTGCTGGTGTAACAGAGTTTGTTGTGACATATCTCTTCTGAGGGATATGAATTCAGTAACACACATGTATGTCACCATTTACTGACTGCAATCATCAAAGTATGCTACTGCATTTCTAAAGACAGGAAATGTTTGAGTAACACACCACATCTAAGACTCCAAATTCTGGGTAGTGTGCAAATAGCCCTACAGGTGAGAGTTTCCTCAACCACATAACACTGTCATGCCATATTTAAAATCATGCAGAACAGCCATATCCACACAAACCCTGTTAAACCAACATTACTTCAAATGTAGAACAACAATACTCACATTCTGTCCCCATGTCTATAACTTCCCCTTCCTGTTTGTTAGCCTGTCTCCACAATGTTTGTTGTAAGAGGTATTTCCAACTATGCTCTGTGATACTGTTTGTCAGACATCCACATGAAGTCCTATTCACAGTGAATGAAAAGGGCCAACACCCACCTAAAGTGCTTAGTTATAGGAGTGTGTTTCCATGTAATTGACTATAGGAATGATATCACAGCTGTTCCACATGCAATTAGCAAGTGGGGGACTCCAATTCGTGCAGAGGCCATCAGCTGTTCATGAGCATTACCTACAAAGGTCAAGCTGCTGCCTATGCAAAACAAATTTATTTTCCTACATCTACCAGAGAGGGAGAAAGAGAGAGAGAGAGAGACAGAGAGAAAGAGAGAGACAGACAGAGAGAAATTAAGAAAAGAAGGGAGAAAGATTCAAGCATGTTTGTGTATGATCCGTGGGTGGAGAGTGGTTTCTGGGTATTATAATGGTTGCCTATATTGTTTACTAATCCATACTGTCACATCGTAATTGCACATGGCAGCACACGTTTATGGCTTTGGATTGTGTACAACAACCTCTACGGTATTTGAAAACTGTGGGCCTTGTAATGTGGACATTGGGACGTATAGGTCCTCAATATAATAATGTAGCAAAACCCACACTGCAATGGATCCTGTCATTACACAATCACCCCAACAGGATACTGATGACACACACCCAAACAAACACACTTATCAGTACTGAGTTTCAAACCCCTACCTGGCTATGTATTGCTATGACAGTATTACACAGTTATTGCACATGCCACAGAGCTTACATGTTGAAGACCTGTCTAAAGGTATCTTTGAAGGTGCGTGACATCAGCAGCAGTGCTAAAGGAGGGGTAATGGAAGTGTAGAAAGTGTGAATGTCCACAAAAATCAGGTGTCAGTAAAGACACATACACTGTCTCACACGATCACACACATTATCACATTTGCCAGAACCAGGATTAGATCCCCTACTTAACTAGTTTGCTACACTACAGTATTACTCAGTTATCGCAAGTGCCACAGAAATTATAGGGCTGAAATGTGGCCAAAGGGTTTTTTCAAGGTGACTGACATCAGCAGGTGTGCTAAGGTAGGGCAATGAGAGGTGTAGTGAGTGTAAATGGCCTCAAAATCATTCATCTCCATACACACACGCACGCGCATGCTCGAGCGCACACACACACATACACACACACACACACATACACACATGCACACACACACACACACACACACACACACACACACACACACACACACACACACACACACTTGCCGGTACTGATACTCACAGGTTCATTGCTTCACAGGTGTGTAGTAGCTGAATGGGCCTGAAGGCTATACAAGGCTAGGCCTAGGGAATACCTTGGCATCAGGTCACATGACAATAGTCCACAGTGTGACTCAGGGGTGCAGTCTCTGGAGTGGTCCCCAAGGGTGGGTATTGTATTCACCATCCACTCATCTGGGTTACTATTGTGGGTTGCCAGTGATATGCACTGCTTCCCATGTATGTGATCTATATTCCATACCATGAACAGTGCCTGGGTTGTGCACATATCCCACATGCATGTTCTTTTTCGTGTGGAAGTGTACTTGAGGTCTGTGGGGCATGTTGTGTGGACAGATTGTTAGCGTCTGATGTAGCATTCCTGCCCTCATTTGGTGAGACTTGGCTATGTAACTGGGGTCGCACTTGTACCTACATTGACAGCATGATACAGGTATTCAGTGGAGTTAGTGGCGTCTGTCCACTCAGGGCATGTGTATAAGGCATGGTATTTCCTTTGTGGGGTACATTTGTAGACTCTGCAGTTGTTGCCAGGTGTCCAGTGGGGAACATGGCAAACAGGCCACTGTACACATTTATTTGGCTACTAAGGGGATGGAAAAGGGTGCCATGTCCTTTTTAATTGCTGGATAACACACAGTCAGGAGATGTAACACATCAAAGTACTTTCTGATGTCAGTGGCACTGTTGTGGTCAGCAGGCATGTAGTCCACTGCAATCACACCATGGTTACTATTTGAGGCAATATGTAGGGAACTACCAATATATTGTTTTTTGCCTAGCCAAGTGTGTTTGTGTATGAGACATGTGTGGAGAGTGTTCTCTGAGTAATAGAAGGGTTGTCTTTATTGTTCACCAGTCCATACTGTCACATGTAAGGCTATGGATTGTCTACACCAACCTGTCCAGTGTTTGACATCTGTTGGCCTTGTAAGGTGGACATTGTGACATATGCTAGGTCCTCAACATAATAATTTAACAAACCTCAGCCCACAATGGATCCTGTTATTACACAATTACAGCAACCCCCACACAGGATACTGATGACAGACACACACAAACACACACTTGCCAGTACTGAGATTCAATCTCCTACCTCGCTATATATTGCTGCTATAGTGTAATGCAGTTATCACATGTGCCACAGAGCTTATGGGATGGTTGCTGTCCCAAGGTACTTCTAAGGTGAGGAACATCACCAGCCCTTGTAAATACTGGCATTGGGCGATGTAGTGGGTGAGAGATCCCAAAAATAATTTTACCCTACACACACATTTACATTTGCCAGGGGTGAGGTTCAAACCTCTATCTAACAAGATTTATGGACCATTATGGTTATGCATTTACCACATGCACCACTGACCTTACATGGATGAGGGCAGGCAACAGGTACTGCTAAGGTGGATGATATCTGCGGGACTACTAACTGAGGCACTGAGATGTGTACAGGGTGTAAATGGGGCCAAAATCTTTGAGGAACCAACATACATATGTACAGACACAAACACCTGCCATGGATGAGATTCAAACCCATACCTATGCAGTTATTGCTACTACATTCTTCTGCATTTATGGCACACACCATATAGCTTACATGTTGGAGACCTTTGCCAAGGTATCTTTGAAGGTAAGTAACATCAGCAGCAGTGCTAAAGGAGGGGTAAGGGGGGAGTAGTATGTGTGAATGTCCATAAAATTAGGTATCATCAAAGAAACACACTCTTTCATACAGTTTCACAGTTACCATGTCTGGGATTGGAACTCCGACCTAACTAGTATGCTACACTATAGCATTATGCAGTTATCACAAGTTCCATGGAGCTTATATGTTGGAAAGCTGTCCAAAGGTATCTTTGAAGGTGACTAACATCAGCAGCAGTGCTAAAGGAGGGGTAAGGGGAGAGAGTAAGTGTCAGTGTCCATAAAATCAGGTATCATCAAAGTCACACACACTCTCTCACACAAACACACAGTTTCATAGTTGCCATGTCTGGGATTAGAACTTCTACCTAAATAGTATACTACACAATAGTATCACACAGTTATCACAAGAGCCACAGAGCTTACAGGGATGGCACTTGTCCAAAGGCTTATTTCAAGGTGACTGACATCAGCAGGCATGCTAAAGTAGGGCAATGGGGGGTTTAGTGCTTGTGAATGGCTTCAAAATCATTCATCTCCACACACAGAGTGTCACAGATGCTATGTCTGGGATAAGAACTACCTAACTAATTTTCTACAGTACAGTATTACACACGTATCACAAGCACCACACAGGCTATAGGGGTGAGACTTGGCCAGAGGGTTATTTTAAGATGGCTGACATCAGTATGAGTGCTAACATGGGCAATGGGAAGTGCAGTGTGTGTAAATGGGCCATAAACATTTCCTCTGGAAATACACACAGACACTCAATCACACACAACTTTACATTTGACAGGACTGGATATACAAATGCTAAATGAATACATATTTGTACTATTATGTTACACAATTATCACAAGCACCACAGACACTATAGGGCTGAGGGCTACCAAAAGAAATGTCTACAGTGATTGACATCAGCACATCATGTGATATCGACCAATTGGATGTGAGGTGGATGGCACAAGCATCATAATGGAAATCTCTCTGTCACTGTCTGTCTCTCTTCCCCAAATCTGTGTGTATGTATGTTTGACATATTATAGTGTGTTGGCCTTGGATATGTGTGAGTTGTCCTACCCAATGTGTGTGCAAAGCATGAATGGTGTACAATGTGGTGTGTGTACACAGACATCTGCGACTGACAGATATGTATAGTTCACTGTGTTGTCAGACATGGGCATAACTTCTGTAAGTGTAGGAGCATGCCCAGTATGACCTTCTGTACTGAGTGTGTGAATCCATTCCAGGTAGGTTGTACTGCAGTCCAGGGATTGGTGTTCTGCACCTACAGCTAGCAACCTGTTTCTGCAGGATATCTGTAGATAGGTTGACAATATGGAGTCACAATGGATGACAGATAGTGGGATACTGTTACTATTGCTGTCTGTGTTGTTTGTGTTACATGGTTGGTGTTAGCAGGGATATTCCGGCATATGCATTGTTTTACACTGTGATGTATTATGTCATCAACTACTGACAGATATACTTATTTTCTCACAATTATTTCCTGGGAAATACAAGATAAATGAAGCTGTCTCCAGTATTGTGGTCTGCAGCCTACATATTCTTGCACACTCATGCCATTCTGGAGGGATAGTTGCAGACATTTGCTGATGGGTCTGTGTAAATGGTCCAGCACCTTGGTACTATGGTTGCTGAGGATCCCCTTCTTGTACATTTATCAACGTAACAGAATGGCCATATCCTGCTGTGCCATACCTCTCAGCTGTACAGATTCACCCAGGTTACCCAGAGGCAGGGCTCATATATCTGGTCAGTTCCCCTTAACATTGTGGTTTGCAAGCAGGTTTGTAGCTACCCATTACTGGGTTTGCATTCAGGGGTGGTATGAGCACACATCAGAGTTTCAGACTTCACACACTCCATGACGTCCATGCTTCTACACCCCCCACTGTTATTCTATCCTCCTCCTAACATTATGCGAGCAATGTCTGAGAAGTATCCTTATAGTTGTCCCTTCATCCCAGTGGTATTTACGGGTTGGTCCACAGATCCTGCAGTAGGACATGGTGAGTATGCTATTGGGAATTGTCAACATGGCCTTGCATTTGTGTTCTGTTGACTGCGATATGTTGTTAGCTGGGACCCCTTAACATAACATACATTGGCACTAGGTGTGAGGCACAGGCCTTTGACAGAGGACTGTAAGCCATTTGGCAGTGATGCAGGCCATCAGTAGGGGCCAGTGCATTCTGTTACTCCTATATTCCCAGGCTGTGAGCCACTGGATTCCCCTGGGGTGACAGGGTAAGTGTACGAGGTGTTAATGGCAATAGTTCCTGTCCCTATTAATCCATTGAGCTGGATGCTGGCAGGGTGCTGCTTACAGTTAGAGACACACCTGCATGGGGCACCTCTTCAGCATGATGCATTCCGTGGGTATTCCCATGCAGAAGTGGGAGTCATACTGTATTCATTCCCAGTACCAAGAATATGACCTGTGATAAACCTATGGCTGATGGTGGGGTGAGCTGAGTGCATGTGTGATATGGAACCTTCTTGCAGCTGACTCACAGATATACATGGGACATTCCCCTTATGCTGCATTGTGCAGGGACATAGGCAGTCTCTCATTACTTCATGACTGTGCCTTTTGTGGACTGCCAGTGATTGGGCAGACTACGTCCGTTTTCCATACTACACAGACAACTAATGCACTGCTAACCTGTATGTACAATTTCAAAGGTGTGTGCAGTTGACAGTTACATTTTATGTGTTCTGTCTAGGGTACTTTCACCTGTGTACTGTGTGTATGTCTGGGCCCACATTCATTGCATGTCCATCTTTCAGACGGTGACAGATATTGACATCTGGACAGTGAGTATGAACGACTGCTGACATGGGTATTGCTGAGAAGCATTGTGGTTGGCACTGCAGTTGTCAGAACATGGCCCTATCATCCACAGTACTGCCCATAGGCCACCGAGACACAACTCTCAATGCCTACATGCTGACCACTTCCACACAATATAGAACACACAACAACCTAACACATGGACCCCTGCATATTATACACATGCAACAATCTATCCTGTAGGTTGGGCCAGCTCAGGTAGTCTGTACTCCATTGTTATTACACCTCACACTTACATGTTACTGCATTTCTACATAGGATTGTGGGGTGGGGGGGCACACCTGATGACTTTAAACATTTGCTATGACTGTACTGGTATTTCAGGTACTCTGTTGGCTTCCATTTCATTTTGTATTCTGACCTATCATGCAGACTGGAGGCATATCAGTAGAGTACAGATCTTAGGTTTTATTGGCCTACATTTCAGTTTCAGACTTCTTACCCTTCATAACTAACATACAACTGTCAGACCTGTTGTAGTCTATCTGTGTAGGTCTAGAGAGGGGCTGTTAACCATTGCCATCAATTGGAGGTCTTAGCCCAGCCTTTATTTATGGTTATCTACACTTGTCCTGCTGTCTGAGGCTGGTGGTGGGTATATGCGCCTCACTGACATGCATGTCTGTATCCTATGGACACACATTTGGGCCACCACACTTACTGCAGTGGAATTAGTCACCTTGTCTAGTACTGCCTAGTATGTTGACACCAGTATTTGTTATGGATTTCATGCTGCCCATATAGGTGTCCACTATCTGCTGCCATCCCATTCAGCCACCCAGTTCCCTTTCATGCTCACATCCATACCATAGATACAACTATCAGAACATACTACACCATTCAGCATTTGATAAGAAGAGTGACTTATCTTGTGGATGTACCAGTACTGAGGACAGTGCTGGAGGGCTGACTATGTTGGATGCACATAGTACACTTCCTATACATGGTAAAGCACAGATAGTGTCATGTTTGGCATCCCTTTTACTGTATGTATGAGTCAGAGAGAGGTGTCATTCCCTGGGTCCCAACCATGTCAGTGTTATGTGCTATGCGTTGCCTCTTTCCCAAGGCCTGGGCATACTGGGCATGCCTCCTTCTGCCTACATGGGCAGATTGCTCCTCCTCTGAGTCCCTCTGTGCCTATGATGGCCTTGGCAATGGTGGGGGACTGTGTGGCCTTGCCCCATGCTGTTCCTGTTGCAGCTGTTTTCGTAGGATCATATTGTGTAGCATGGCACGTAATATGAAGATTTGTGTACATATAGCTGGAGAGCACTGCAAGGCTCCAGCAGATATGTCCAGGCAGTGGAACCGTGACTTGAGCATCTCAAACACACACTCTGTTATGATTCTGGTTTGTGCGTGGCCTCATTATGGAGTTTTTGTTCTGGTGTGTGTGCATTTCTAATGGGTGTTATCAGCCATGGCTCCAGTGCTTAAACAGCATCCCCCACTAGGTGGCCATATGGGATGTCCCCACTGGCAAATGACTGGTAAAGCTGTGTCATATGCCAGATGTGGGAGTCATGGTAGCATCCAGAGCTGCCAGCACACACATTCAAGATAATACCCTGGACATTGCATGTGACCTGGTAGTTGATGGAGGGGAAGCCCTTGCAGTTTATGTAGACCGTACCCTGCTCACCGGGTGATGCTTTGATGTGTATGTGCATGCAGTCTATAGCACCCACTACCTCAGGGTATACTGCTATTTGGTGGAAGAGATGCATATTGCTGGTCAGCGCATCACGGCTGTTGAGGGAATGTATGTGCTCACCAGCATGTGCTGATATGGCATCCAGGAACTGGTGGAGTACCCTGGATGCTGATGCCTGTGAGATCCCCAATTGCCCTTTGGAAGGTACCGGTGGCTAGTATTCTAAGGCCTACACATACCTTGGTATCCACTGGGATGGGTTCTCCTCTGTTGGTTTTGTGTGTGAGGCATGGCCAGCACAGCTCAACAATTTGCTCTAGAATGTCCCTGTCCACCCTATAGCAGTCCACTGTCTCCAGCTGATGTAGCCCCTAGTAGGTTACCCTGCGTCTGTACACGCTTCTCTTCACTGTGGGTTGGTCGTCAGCATTCTCATCCTCACCACCCTCAGTCTTGCACATATTGATGTATGAGAGCAACAGCAGCCCCTAACATTTTGTTAGTTTTGTCAGGTAAAAACCCTGTCTGTGTACATCAGTGGTGTAGAGTTTGTGGGAAAAAACAGACTGGAAGGTGTTTGCATAGTTTATAGTAGTGTGCTGGCTGTTCCATGTGTAATTGGCTGATTCTGATACATTTCACCTGCCAGCTATGCTAGTTCTCCTTGATTGTCTTCCTACTGCTGTTTTCCCTTCCCATTGCCTTCCCATTTAAGCCCAGAGGTGTGGCGCGCATGCCAAGTGCTCAGATGTGAACAGAGCTGCTATTTCCTGTTTTTTTTTGTTTAAAACCCGGTGCGTGGCGCGCACACCCGTGTAGGCAATGTAAACACTGCTAGGCAGCCCCAGACACACCTCCTTCCTTAGCTGTGCTTAGCTAAGAGCAAACACGGGCCACAGAGCCCCAATAAACTTGCAGCATGCATAACACACACCCTTATGAGCTCATCTACCTCTTATACAATGGTGTTGCTGCACCTACACTGTTGGATGCAAGCTAACACTGAGAGGATATCTGTGATTCAGTATCAGTCCCCTCATTTGCATAAAACAGAATGCTAATTCCTAGTTACCACACTCACACTGACACTTCCCCCTTAGCATCCACTATTTCCTGTTATGTTTGTCTTATGCATGCCATTGACTATTATGGCAAAATGCTGATTTGTGTTTCAAAGCTTACTTCAAACTTTTTTCTTATTTTCCGGCCGATCCCATTTGCGTACCACTGCCCAATGCTTAAATGGCTGAAATCGGCCAAAAAAAAATAAAAGTTATCTTTTATAATTTTGCAGCTATTTCTCATGCCAATGGCCATATATTTGGCATGCCTACTGCAATGAATACATGCTTTCTTTAGAGCTGTCATGCCTCCGTTTGGTAATTTGCAGAAATGTATTTGGTTAGTAACAAATACATTTCTGCAGGTTACACTATTCCTGCACAGATGCTGGCCTACTTCCTGGATCACTAATTCACCTCATTTGCATGGTTTTTACCAGCAAATGAGGTAATTAGCATATAGCAGTGGTGTCCATGCAGGAATAGTGTAGGAGTGCTCGTGCACGTCCCGGAAGCTTGTTCCTGGATTGCTCGACGGCCATATTGCATGCAGCAGCTCTTGAACTATTCTTGCACTCCATGCAGAGCTTGCTGAATCCAGGGACTGACTACCAAATAGATACATCTTATATTAAAAATGTTTAAAACTACAATTTTAACCAATATAGATCTCAAAATATCATTTGACACATTTATCCCACTTAATATCACAAAAGAGTTTTTGGGAAAACTCAAAAACAAAGGTATCTTAGAATCAATAATCTAATATCTTGGTACAATTGTTTAGAGGGAACATAAGGGAAGAAACTACAGTCATTAACAATACAATATAATTTACATCTACAAGACTGGTTTATTTTGCAGAATATTATACTTTTTGGAAGGAATAAATGTCACACTTACAGTACAAAGAAACACCAAAACTAATAAACATTTTACATGAAATTTTATACAATAACTTTAAAAAAGAAAATGTGATTTCAAATATTTATAATATTTCCATAACCTATAGCACATATTATGGGATAATGTTATACTAGGGCATAATACTAAGTTATCAGAAGAAAGTAGCAGTCATCTGTTGAAGTCTATAAAAAAGCATCTCTTTTCATACAATATTTATGTATTTTCACATGGAAATTTTTATGCAGAAGCTTCCTAACACCCAATAGAATAGCAAAATTTAATAAAGAAAATGATGCCAAATGCTGAAGATCTAATAGTTATGTAAAGCTGATTGCATACATATATTGTATGATCGTCCACTTGCACACAATTGCTGGAAGAAAGTTGAAGATTTTCTTAAAACCTTGTCTCCAGAATCATTTTCTTTAACAGGAGTTTTAGTTTAATGTGCAATAGGTAAATATGAAATGAGCTATGATAACTGTTTTCTAGTGTTGACAATTTTGCCACAGCAAGGAAAAACATCACAAAAAATGGAAAGCACCATGTTCACCAAAACTTGATTAATTCTTTTTATCCCTAAAGAGACTGCCTTTAGATAGACTACTATAAGGAAAAGCACAATAGTTCCAAAGGTATTAATTAAAAATGCATGGAGTAAAGTGTTATTTCTTATTGATATTACTTATAAAACTTCACCTTTACAAATCAAATGGGTTTTAAGTGATTAATCACTCTTAAAAGGGAAACCTTTTTACAACTCAAGTGCATTCTCTGCCAGAGTCATTGTTCAGTCTGTACTATATTCCTCTGAACTCATCTTAATGCTCACTGTAAATTCTGTAAATACTGTAAATATTTCTACAATTAGTCACCTGTTTACCCATCCATCAGTGTAATACAGTGACTATGCTTATCCTGTATAAAAATGTTTCACCTTTTTATCCAGCAATTGAATTCTCATTGCTACTATCTAAAATATCTTTATATTGTAACATCTACCTGAAAATATTTATCTATGCTCTGACCTATTGTAAGCCGTTTTGTAACTTGTTATACTATGTTAAAGTAATCTACAACTTCTCTCATGTTATTGTAGATTGTATTCTCTCTTTTTAATTATGCTGGAGCTTTTCTCCCCAGGACTCCTCTGAAAACGGACACCTGCTGTCCAGTCGGACTATCCTGGTTACAGGACTCCTCTGAAAACGGACACCTGCTGTCCAGTCGGACTATCCTGGTTAACAAATGTGAAATAAAATAAATAAATAAATAAATTTAATATCACATGAAATTTGTTAAAATCTAAGTAAGTTAACTCAATTATTCTTTTGCCAAAAGAAGAAGATACGGTATATTTATATTTTAAATAGAAGATTTAATAAAAAAATGATTAAAAAGACTGAAAGAAAAAGTAAGCTGATGAAATGATAGAAAAAACAGTTAGACAAAGTAGAATTAGTGATTGGGGAGGAGAGAAAGCAGTGAGAAGGTAAGAGTTGGAGAGTTACAGTGTTACTCATAGTCATGAGATTCTCACCTTCATTGCAGTTGTTCACAAAGAGTGCCAGTATGCCTGTATGCAAATTTGGAGATCAAAGGATATTGATTTTGAAAAAGTAAATGTGAAACTGTTTTTTTTTTTTAAAAAAGAATGAAGTTAATCCTTCCTTATGTGAAAAAGTAAGTGATCTTATAATTACTGGTGTTTTGGGGAATTGTGAATGAAAACAACTATATCTGCAAACATGTTTGATGTATTTAAGACAATCAGCATGTGCCAAAGATATATTTGTTGACTTTTAAGAAAAATAAAGGGTTTTATATTTTTAAATATGGGTATTCTTATTTGGATGCCCTGTTGGTTTCCATAAAGGTGTGAAAAGGGGAAAATAGAAAAGACTGAAAATAGGAAACATAACTAAGATAGCAGCCCAAAAGGAACACATCAAGAAGGTTGTGCTGGAGGAGGTGGGAGAGGAGGGGGTACTATTTTTGGCAGGGGTGTAGTTCGGGAAGGAAGTAGGATAGATGATGTATTAGACATGGTTACGGTAGGAGATGGTGAAGAAGAGTGAAGCTTAGTTGGACAAAAGTTCCAGAAGATCTCAAATCTTTCCACTACCTGATGATGTTGCAGTGGTGGGCCCCGATGTTGAGAGGTGGATGCCTGTAGTACCACATTTGCTAGTGCCACACGGGTGCAGTGAATTTTGAGCCCACTGAAGAGCATCTTGGAATGGTTGAAGGCTTTTCTCTACTACCTGCTCTACTACATCTTCAACCATGTGCCAAAAATTACTGTCTTGAGGCTTGTCAGGCTGATATGTGTTAGGGTGCCTATAGGACTTCTGCCACCATACCAGCCATGTGAGGACATCCCTGGATGGGTAGAGGGTAGCACTCTTTGACCATGGCTGGGCTGCTCTTAGGGATTCTGCACCTGTGGAAAATTAACATAAATATGAGGGAAAGTAAGAAAAAAAAGGAAAAACAAAGTAATGCATAATTAAAATGAAAATAAGAGAGAGAGAGAGGGATGGTACAAAACCAAACAAGAAATAGACATAATGAAGTAACTCATAATGTAATACATCAGTGTAATCTTTATTAAGTTACTTTTTTCTTTTTATTAAAACTTTATTAAAAAAATTGTTGGATATGGTCTAGAAACAAGGGAACGATCAGTATATTGCTTGGAAGTGGTGGCGATTTGTACATTTTCAGTCACTGGCACTAATGAGATATACTGGTGCAGCTTAAGCAGTAGTTATAAATGTGACATTTCTGGCTGATATTGATTATTCCGCAGTTGTGTATTGAAATAAATGTACTTTTTTTATTATCCTTGTGTATTAATTAAGCCTGCATTTATACTTATGAAATAAATAAAACACGCAAAAAATATTTTATTAACTAACAGATTATATATTTTTTTGCATTCTCACAAGCACCCTCAGTCAACGTCTTCAATCAACTTTCCTCCTGCACTCTACTGTAATATAGCTCCTCTTCCTCTGCACAGAGAACATATAGATGATGGCTGATTAACTGTGTCAGATGTGTGTTTAAATCTTTCTTACATGATTACATTTACTGGTTAGCAATGCAGTGAAGTTATTCTTGCACTTGCTTAATCCATTCACAACACCTTTTCCCATGGGGAAATCATCTAGAGCCATGGTTTACACTGCTGGGCAGCTAGCCCTGCCATGGTGGTTCTTCCACACCACATATCCACATGCACACTCACACCTATGGCCAATTTAGAGTGTCCAATCCACCTACTGCATGTCTTTGGAATGTAGGAAGAAAGTGAAGCACCCGGCGGAAACTCACATGAACACAGTTAGGACATGCAGACTCCACACAGAAGGCATCCTAGTTGAGAATCAAACTGGGGACCCTCTTGCTGTCAGGTGACAACACTATCTGCTGCACTATTGTGCCACTCCCTTGCACTTGCTTAAAGTATGTGCTTATTTCTGTACACATTTCTATTGTATCTTATCGCATGCTTTCATTTTTTAAGCAGGAAATCAACAAAACACAGATTTCATGCATTCATTGCATCCAATTCACTGCAAGCTGAACTAAAAGAACAGCATGACTTCCTTCCGAATGTTAGATTTTTTGGCTGTGTACAGCTTGTCTCTGAGGAGTTGGTATTTTCAGTAACCTTTTCATGCATTTCCATTGTAATTTATGCTGTCCATTATGCCTTGTAAACTTTACTTGCAGATTTGTAATGTCATGTGAAGTTCCTCTAAGCAATATACTTTTCACTTCTACTCAAAGAAAAAAGCTGTACACAAGCTGTACACACACATACAATGTAACAATTGACAGGAAGTTATGACATCATTCCTGCTGAATGTGCATTAAATAAAATATATTTACTGTTACAATAGGATGCACTAGAAATATTTCATGAAAATGTGTGCTTTGATCATTTGTTGCTTAATAAATGTAAACATATAAGGAAATTATGTAGAAATATATACTGAAGTAATCAAACTGTATATTTAATGCACTTAATATTTTGGAAGAACTGAATGTCTATTAAATTATCATATTAGAAAAATACTTATTGGCCTACACAAACCAGTTTTTTTTTTTCTAAAATTGTCTGACTGTAATATAACTAATTACTAAGCTTTAGAGAATGGGCAAACTGTACATTAGTACCCTGATTGGAGAACATTAATGTACAAGTAATGTCCAGTGAAAAACTCTTCACAGTAGCATATCAAGGTGCCTTGGACCTCGGACTGCAAAAAAACGAATGACCGACATTACTTTTACACTTGTTAACCAGCACATTTTGTGTGTATGTGTGTGTGTGTGTGTGTGTGTGTGTGTGTGTGTGTGTGTGTGTGTGCGTGTGTGCGTGTGTATGTGTGTGTGTGTGTGTGTGTGTGTGTATGTGACACTGAGAAAGAGAGAGACAGAGAGTGGTTTTGTATGAGTGAATGCATGTATGAAAGCAGAAGTGACTGAGTGACTGTGTGTGTGTGTGTGTGTGTGTGTGTGTGTGTGTGTGTGTGTGTGTGTGTGTGTGTGTGTGTGTGTGTGTGTGTGTGTGTGTGTGTGTGTGTGTGTGTGTGTGTGTGTGTGAGACATCGAGAGAGTGAGAGCGATCTTGTGTGAGTGCATGTATGAAAGCAGAGAAGACTGTGTGTGTGCGCGCGCGTGTGTGTGTGTGTGTGTGTGTGTGTGTTTGTGTCAAGGCATGTGTGTGTGTGTGTGTGTGCGCGTGTGTGTGTGTGTGTGTGTGTGTGTGTGTGTGTGTGTGTGTGTGTGTGTGTGTGTGTGTGTGTGTGTGTGTGCGTGTGCGTGGCATGTGTGTGTGTGTGTGTGTGTGTGTGTGTGTGTGTGTGTGTGTGTGTGTGTGTGTGTGTGAGAGAGAGTTAGAGTAATCTTCTATGAGTGAATGCGTGCATGAAAGCAAAAGTGACTGCATATGAGAGAGAGAGAATGGGCTGTCTGTAAAATCATTGTGTTTTACTTATTTCTTTTTTTAAGTACTATATTGTTTTTTATATATTTTTGATTTAAAACGCTTCCTCCAACACCATTAACATATACTACAGAAAGTTTTAAACATTAGGTAGAGGAACTATTTTTTATCAAAAATATACAAAAAAATAATGTAGTACTTAAAAAAAATAAGTAAATAAAACACAACAATTTTTCAGACAGCCCATTCTCTAAGTTCAATAATCCCCTCCAGGATGTGTATTAAAATGTAATTAATGCCTGTCCAGGGGTGCAGAAGCTGTTTGTCTGTGGCGTCAGGCCTCATAACCCCCTTGGGCAGGCATTAATTACCCATTAACACTCACCTTGTCAGATATTATTGTTTACATTATCTACAGTCAGTGGCGGCTCATCCTATTGGACTGCAGCCCCCCAGCTGAAAACCAAAAATAAAAAAAAAAACCCAAATCCCAAAAGTCACCTATGCATGAGTTGAAAACTCGAATCTGGACTGGTGCTTAACCAGTCTGGATTCAGAATATGGCAGCAGTCTCTCAGATGCCCCAGACGTCTATGCTGCTTAACCAGTCCAGATTCAGAATAGGGCAGTAGTCTCACAGATGCCCCAGATGTCTATGCAGTTACAGCTGCATAGACTGGAAGGGTATCAGACTGCAAGGTCTTTAGTCTGTGCTCGCATGCATGCATGTGTGCTCGGCATTCCAGAACCGGAACTAGCTGAGGCTTTTTACTGGTGGCTTATGCTTGAGAAACTATTTTTACTGAAAGCTTATTCTTGAGAAGCAGCTGTGCCTTTATGGAAGAAACATCAGTTATGCAACACTGCTGTAAAGGAGCTTGGACTGCTGTGCTGAATGAAAGGCCAGGTACTGCTTTATGGAAACATCAAGGTTATAAGCATGTGTGTGTTTGTGTGTGTGTGTGTGTGTGTGTGTGTGTGTGTGTGTGTGTGTGTGTGTGTGTGTGTGTGTGTGTGTGTGTGTGTGCGTGTGTGCATGTGTGATGCCCCGGTGACTACAAGAACTCAGAAAATATACCTGGTAGTGGCTAGACTCAAACCCTGTACCTTGGGAGTAGGTAGCAGGAGCTTGAGTTTTCTACCCACCACCACTTGTGAAAGTTTTGCTTCATATTGCTGTTCTGTTCCTCATAAAATCTGTGGTTTTCTGGAAAATAATGACAGACATTTAAATTTCAGACTTCATATTCTTCAAAAAGTACATGGTAACACAAAACCTTTTATTCTAGCAATTTTCTGTTTATAAGATCGTTGTTGGCTTTGTCCAGTTTTTTGTGCCAACAGGTTGAGAGCTAAGGTGAGAACTGAATTCACTGAATATGTTTGCGGGGCTGTATTCCCCCATTGTTGGCTTTGTTTAAGTGTTTTGTGCTAAGAAGTTGAAAGCTACGGTGAGAACTGAATTCATTAAATGATAGCCATTTAAGTTTCAGTCTAGCTGTCTTTAAAGAAACAGCAGACATGGCATAGTGGTATGTTGCTCTGACTGTAGTGCATAGGGTCCTGGGTTCAAGAGTTGGCAAGTGAAACACATGGCGGTAGCACAGTATTTTATTTTTGCTTCATATTGCTGTTCTGTTCCTCATGAAATCTGTGGTTTTCTGGAAAATAATGACAGACATTTGAATTACAGACTTCATATTCTTCAGAAAGTACACAGTAACAAAACCTTTTATTCTAGCAATTTTCTGTTTATAAGATCATTGTTGGCTTTGTCCAGGATTTTTGTGCTAATAGTTTGAAAGCTATGGTGAGAACTGAATTCAGTGAATATGTTTGGGGGGCTGTATTCTCCCATTATTGGCTTCGTCTAGGTGTTTTGTGCAAAGAAGTTGAGAGCTATGGTGAGAACTGAATTCACTAAATGATAGCTATTTAAGTTTCAGTCTAACTGTCTTTCAAGAAACAGCTGATTTGGCATAATGGTATGTTGCTGTGATTGTAGTACTCAGGGTCTTAGGTTTAAGATTTGGCAGTAAAATGCATGGCGGTAACACAGCATTTTATTCTAGCAACTTTTCAAGGTTATACAAGCAATGTTTAAAATGTGTCCCTAGTTTTGAGGCTTTTGTCCCCCCAATACATTTTGGCCATTTCCAGATTTCTTGTGCTTCAAAGTTGAGAGATACAATTGAGTGTCAAGTGGATTTTACAATGAGCTGAGAGCCTGAAGAGAAGTTTAGTGCTGCTTATACTGGTTTGGCTTGCATTGTTAATAGCACAACAGGTAGTGCATTTGCTTTTGATGCAGAAGTCTATGGGTTCTACTCCCACAGTATATAGATGCATTGCTGATACTGTACTGTGTTATACTATTAAAGGGGGTGGATGCTGCAGTCCTGAGACTGTCTTCTTTGGCAGACATACCTAGTAACAATGAACCTGTTATCAGATTGCTATCTATCTATTCTTCTTTTGGCTTTTCCTGGTCAGGGGTCACCACAGCGGATCACCTTGTCTGCTCATGTTTGGCAGTGGAGTTTTACAGTGTCGAGTTGCCAGTCCGGCACCCAACCTTCCACAGAGGGCACACACTCACACCTAGGGCCAATTTAGAGTCTCCAATCCACCTACAGCATGTCTTTGGAATGTAGGAAGAAACTGGAGCACCCGGAGGAAACCCATGCGACCACAGGGAGGACATGCAGACTCTGCACAGAAGGCACCCCAGCAGAGGATCGAACTGGAGAACCTCTTGCTGTGAGGTGGCAATGCTAACCACTGAACCCCCATGGCCGCCCATCAGTTTGCCATCCATCTCCTATTGCAATATTACTAGCTTATCATTTTTTATGTAACATAGGAAATTTATTCCTCAAGGACAACAGGCACTTTATTTGTAGATGAAACAATGAAATATAAAGTTGTTTGCTAGCAGCAACTTCTTCATTAGTTACAGATCTCTTTAATGTGGAATTATTTAGATGACTTTTACTTCTGCCGAGATTGTGCATATTTACTGATAGTGGTGGATTGTAGAAGCTTGAGTAGAATTTTATGATGAAAATGTTCTGAACTGGGCAGTTTTGTCATTATTGGTGCATGCATTTTGTTTCATTGTTTACTGGAAAAATGTTCCAAACAATAAATTTAAAACGCCTTCTAACAACTGTACTGTATTATACAAGGAATATAATTTAATACAATCAGGAAGGTGTATCAAAGAACACATGTATGTTTCCTGTGCAAGGGGCCTATGATTTGAAAGCAGCCCAAAGATAATCTTTATTTGCCACAGGCCATGTATTTTCTTTGAATGTGGGTTTCAATACTACTTCAATGAAATGTGAGTTTCAAGGGCAGATAAGTTTTAATGCTAAGTCGGTTTTCATTGTGAGACTGCATTGCTTTGTTTAGCAGATGTCTATTAGTGTTTGTGCTGCAAAATGTAAAATAAAACTTTTAAATGAAATCCAAATCATCGTAGAAGTAAAGCAGTATGCACATTACAGTGCTTATGGTAAATGAGGTGAAATAGCCAAGTAATGGGACATTGGAATAGCTGCAAGGGGAAGGCCCCTTACGGCCATAATTTTTTGAGAGGGAAGGGCGGCAAACTCAGACAGCTGAAATATACATCTCAACTGTCCAGATTTTTGCAGAATGAATAGATTTTTGCTTCTTATTTTTGGTTTGTTCTTCATAACATTTGTGTTTTTCTGACAAATCATTTAGAAATGAAGTCACTAAATAATGACATACATTGAGTTTCAGACTTCATACCCTTCAGAAAAATGCATGCAAGACCTGTTATTCTGTCAGCTGTCTAAGTTTATACAAGTGCAATTTTTAGTACTGTTTGTATGTTCCCCCAATATATTTGGCTTTGTCCAAATTTCCTGTGTTAAGAGGTACGCACAAATAAATCATTTTATAGAATTAGGTATATCCAAACCTCTCAATTGTCCCCAATTTTGGCTCAAATGTTACTCTCCCCCTAATAATTTAATTCCTCTGCAAAATGGCAAATTTGGAAGAAAATGTGGAGGATTTACAATTAATAAATAATTGTAATGATCAGAGTTATATATTACTTTTAATTTCAGAAATGCATGTAGATTCTCTTATTTTGTTAGCTTCTCAAGTTAACAGTACTAATATTAAAAACGTTCCCTTCTTTGACAGGTTCCTAGCTGTATTGTGTGGCTATTTTATATTTTTGCATCACATTTTCGGTCTGCTTTTCATGAAATTGTGGTTTTCTGGCAAATTAGTGACAAATTTAATAATTAAAGATTGAAGTTAGAAAATAATGACTGTCATTTGAATTTCAGATTTTATACCCTTCAGAAAATGCATACTAATGCAAGACCTAATTATCTTTCAAAGTTTATAAGAGCAATATTTAAAAACTGTCCTACTTTTTGGGGCTTTGTCCCACTTCTGTTTATGGCTTTGTCCAGTTTTCTTGCTCTGAGGTTTGAGAGGTATGACAAATGTGTCAGGACCATCACCATCAACCAGAGACATTTCCAATTGTGACATACTTATTGCACCCCACTCCCCCATGTAGTGACTCTGAATGTGTCCAAGCAAGGCAAGAAGCAGTTATGAAGTGTTAAGTGTGCAGAGTATCCCCCCATCCAAGGTAGACACAAGTACTACAGTGGCTTTTCATCTGTCCTTGATTTTGCAGAATGTTCTGGTTTTCTATCATATTTTTATACTGTTGACTTATGCCTCTTATGCAGAAAATGCATGTTGTTGCAGTTGCTCTGTGTTTATGTTGCAATGCTTTAATGACCATCAGGTAAGCTTGTCTGAGACTGTAAGATGCAAATAAGCTTTAATAAGCATACCATTAAAGAATTACCAACATTGAAAATCTTTTTGCTGTTGCCACGCAGGGAATATTTACATAACTAGATAGCATATAAGCCTTGGATATTGAAATGCATATGACAGTATTTGTAATAAAGGACAGGATTACAGTATTTTCAGAAACTCATTACATTTGTTGGAGACTTGCAGTCATCTTTGCAGGCTTTACCCATAAACTAAACAGAATGCCAATCTATCATGTGTGGTCCATAACATGTGAGGTAATTCTTTAAGCAATTTATCGTTAGCTTGTTTCATGTTTGTTGTTCATTTTGTACTTTGATCATGTTTTCCCCATGAAACAAGTAGATAGTTGTTGTCAGGCAGCAGGTCTTTTTTGGATAAGAAACATTTTTACAAGTGGGGGTATCACAGAGATTGCTACTTTCAGCATGTTACTTGATACTTTTATAAAGCTGAATATAAATTATAATTAGAACTGCAGTGCAAGGAGAAGTGGTTTGAGTTGAGTTCTGCTTGTTTATTTATATTTAATTTTGACTGGCCTTCCAGTAATGTATTTAAAAAGTATTTTTTTTTTCATGCCTCACAACCTTTCTGCTTCCATCTAGATGTTAAGTAAGCTGTCATGTAGCAAATGTATTGAGATATTTTTTTTCTCCTACACTTCATTTTGTCTTGATTGGTGATTGGACTCTCATAATGACAGTTTGGCACTCAGGGCAGCGTATTTAATTAAAGTCCCAGTTTTTGCAGTTTTTAGCATATTCCCACCCCTTTCTAGTTGGCCACACGCCTTCCCATTGGCTCCACCCATTCAGCTGTCTCCTGCAGCCCCCTTTGATTTGAAGCCACTAGCCGCCACTGCCTGCAGTATATGAAATTATGTCACAATGCAAATATCTTCTTTTCTGTTTATGTATCGATACATATATGTGTACTTATGTACATTTTCTCTTTTACATATGTATTTTAAAATTTTATGTATAAATACTTAGATATTTGTTTTATCTTATACATACACATTTACATTTATATTTATACACAAAACCATGTCTGCCCATAAACATGCCGTACTTGTATACAGAAGGATTTCTGCTTACAGATATGTTTAGTTCTACTTATCAAACATTTGGATTACATATTTCCACTTGCAAATATATTTCTTCTTGCATTTAAACAATATTTATATAATATTAAAAAACATTTTTGATAAGATTAAAAAAATGTAAAATTACTTGCTATAGAAATCCAGCTTCCCTACTATCACCTGGTCTGTCAACTCAGCCAGTTGGGCAGGTCCATGCTTCTGTAGGTCATCATACATGTGGTATTACCAGGGACCATAGCAGGTGATCCTTCTTGAACATTACTGGTGCTCATCCAACTTTTGCAGATGTCATTTTTTCCATTCCATGCCAAAGCCAGATGACTCATTTTTTCCAGCTATGACTCCCTTAGGAGGTAGTCCATGATTTTGGTGTTCTAGTCCAACCAGCATGGAGTGCAGCTTAGTGAGTTCACATACGCTGCCATCTTTAGAAGTGCCAATACCAGAATGAAGAATATAAGTGCAGGGTTCTGGTTCACAATGTTGGAATCATACTTTCAATGGTTTGGCATTTAAAGGAATGGTTTTACATTTGCTTGCTTCTCTGTTGTAATGTTATTATCTTTATCGAACAATGCACTGGAAATTCATGCACTAATAAGAATGTGTTTTTTTAGTGTTGCATCAGTAAATCTTTTTTCTTCCTCTTTTTTAATTTGCTTTATAAATAAATATTCTTGTTGATGTCATTATCATTTCATATAAACTATAGGTGATTTGAGGTGATGAGGTGTGTCACAGTATGCAGGATGGGTATAGGATAAGCATCAGGATTATGCAAATGCAACTGTAGCTGAATCTATTGACTTTTTCTATGCATAGGGATATTTGAGATATATTAGTTCTGTTTGCACATTCCCAAGGACAGCCTGGCAGAGCACTGCTTAGCTCAGAGCATCCACAGCTACCCAAGGCATACTTACATGGATATGGTGACATATGTACTTACATTCATATGTTCGCAGATAAGTACAAGGCTAGATACCCTTGCATGCCATTTTAAGCCTAGCTAATTTCCCTTCAGAGATCAGAATTAAACCCTGTACCATGTGCCTGCGAGGCAAACATCTTAACCATTATGCCAATCCACAATGTATAATTGAGATTCGCAGAGATAAGTGCAAATCAGCCTAATTTGCACACAAAATGCATAAAGCAGCCTGAATTTTCATGAATAAGTTTAAGACCACCATATTAAGGTATGATCACTCAAGATAGGGGACACACGGTTTAGTAAAGCATGAACTTTTTCAAGTAAAATAAAACTAGCAATAATATAAGAAAGTATTGTGAAGGAGTTCATGTTGATCTTAGAGTGCAATGATTAGTAGGAGAATTAAGTCCCTCATTGATCTGATGGTCGGATGCAGATGATTCAAATTAAAACTGATGATGTGAATGCCATTTATAAATGAGAATTCATGACATTCACACTGGAAATATATGGGGAACTAGTAATAATAGCAATGTGAAACATATTTGTTAAATATTTTGAGGGCATTTATAGATTATGCTCGATAGTTTTTAAGTACATGATTATAAGTGATTGAAGTCTGATGTTCTGCATTTTCACCAGAGTATTGTGCTGGCAGTATATATGCTGTTTTACTGTGTGATTTGTGACCATCACGTATGAATGAAAACTGGCAGTATAAATACAGAAAGGTACTAGGATACAACTCTGTTATCAATGGCATAAGATGGCAGTGTAATGACATGTGCTTGCAATAGAATTATGCATTTGTTGATAATGCTGTTCAGGTTAATACAACACAATGCAGTAGGTGTATATGAATGTGTATGTTGTGTCATCATAAATTGAATTGTACTCAAATCTTTGATTATTTGGTGGTAAAAGCAGGCATGCCTTGATCAATGTGTTCTTTGGCTGACTAGTGCATTAACTTTCACTATATTCCTTTTATGTGTCATTTTAGGTAAAGGTATAATACAGCAGCAGGGATATAGACAGAGATCAGGAAATTTTAGCCACAAGGAAAACCACATCCTTATGGCTACCCTTAGGACATATATCAAAAGTCTTTCTAGAAAAGAGGATGACCCAAACAAGTGGAGAGGGCAAAGCCCTGGAACCAAATGGTTACAGATATAAAAGTTTGTGGAAGGAACCGCATATTACCACAGTGCAAGAAGATGGCCAATGATATAGTAGGATGTGCCAGAGCAAATATAAGGTGGCATACAATTGTCCATAGCACTACTTAGGGGGGAGCGCAAACATTTGTTCCTTTAACACCTGATTAGGAATCCCTCCTCTCTATTCAGAGGGATAACTATGAACCAGATGATGATGGCACTGGAATAACCAGAAGTGGTATGGACACTAGCTGCTATAATGCCACCACTGCAGAACATGAAAATGTATTTAACATTTGTTGACCAGGTAAGTCAAACTAAGACAGAGCCTATTTTCAGCCGAGGCCTGGAGAGTAATGCTCCAGACACATGTCTTTAGAATGTCAAAGAAAATCCACGCAAATGCAGGGAGGACATGCAGTCTCTGCACAGAAGGCACCCCGGTCAAGAATCAAACCAGAGAGCCTCTTGCTGTGAGGTGCCAACATTAACCAGTGCACCACTGTGCCACCACAAATGTCATTGCAGGCATACAGTCAGAAAAGAGAAAAGAGGGTTATCTTTGTACTCTGTGTGTTACATTTTTATATATGAATATTTCTCATGAATTCTTTCTGGAAGCGTTGAAGTTTTAGTTTGAAACAGTTAATGTACCTTTGAATATATGTATTTTTTGTTACAGGTGGATGAATTTGTTTTGAGTAAAAATGCTTTTACTATAAACAAGACTGTTTTTGCAATTGATGGGAACTGTGATGGGAGCTTCTTTTGCTCCACTGTATGCTGACCTATTTATGGATTATTTCAAACATGCACATATATACAATGTGAGCAACAACAACATGTTTTGAAAATTCATGAACCTGTGGAGACACTTCCATGATGACTGCTGGCTCATGTAGGATGGTCCCAAGGAAGAGATTTTTAGCTTTGTACAGAATTTAAATAACACAGGTTTAGTATTTAATTTATGTGTAGAATGTTTTACAATAGATTTCTTGGATGTAAATCACCTATATTTATTGCAAGCCCTTCTCATGTAATATCCTTTTTCAGTCCAACAGCTGTTAGCCTTGATATAGTATTAAGAATATTCCATAACAAATTATGCATATTAAACTTATGTGCTCCACAGAGAGTTTGTATTATCAATTCAGCAGACCTATGTCATAAGTTCAGACACAGAAGTTATTCAGGTACTCATTTAAAATATTCTGAACAACAGGTAGTCACTATGAATAGATCTTGTTTACTATCCACTGGGAACAGAATGACTGTAGGTTGGTGACTGCATCAGATACAAGATACTGTATAGTCCTACTGAAGTATTATGAAAGAGCATGGGGATGTTGTCAGTTTACTCAAAGTCAAATGTTTATTTTCAAACAGAAGACATAAAAGCCTGTCAAGATTTCAAGGGGAAACATAAGAGATGTGAGCAGCCTGATAATACCAGCTTGCCTACCAACCATCTGACAAACCAACTGAAAAGGTCATCTCATTGTGGTGATTGTACCATCTGCCCTTATGGTTACATCCATAACATGTAATACTGCAGAGGCATGGCTGGCTTACCCAGTGCCTGCAGCCATTCTTAAATATGGTGTCCCTTAACAACATTGATGAGAAAAAAAAAGAAAAAAAAAAAGAAAAGAAAAGAAAGAGAAAAAAGGAAAAAAAAGAAATGGTCTGTGATCTGCTAGCTGACTGGTACTCCTGAAATGTTGGATCCAACCAGCTAATGAGCTCCTGCTTTTGTATGCCACAACAACCACTCCTCAGGACAGGACCAATTAAAAGAAAAATAAGTCTGCAGTCTGATATCTTGTGCAGTAGACAATCAAGTCCAGATTTTGCACCCCAAAACCTACCTCTCCTTCTTCAGCTAAGGCAAAAAAGAAAAAGAAAAAAGCTCTTTTCTTTCCATGTACCAAACTACGTGCTATATTTGTAACAAGCCATTGCTACAGACATAGAGTGCCTAAGGGCTTAAGTTAGTAAAAAAAAAGCTTTGATTTAAATGGTGGCAAATTGCTTGCCACCCAGTGAGTGCTACTGCAATCAGATCTGAATTAAAAAAAATGACAAAACACATTGTTTTTTCCATTTAAATTGTAGAAAACTGATTGCTACATTTTTAGCAAGCAGATGCTAAAGTTTATGCTCAGGTAACACAGAGCACCAATGTGCTTAAAGTTTAAACTGTAACAGATGCTACAGTTGATAGCAACCATAGAGAAGTACAGTGATCAGATTTGTATTTCAAAAATGAAAAATAAAACTTTTGTTTTTATTTAAATTGTAACAAACTGCCCACTACATTTGTAGAAAGCAGATGCTAAAGTTTATGCCCAGGGAATGCAGATTGCTGAAGAGCCTAAATTATATAAAAGAATAAATAAATAACTTCAGTTTCAAATATAACAAACTGCTTGCTATAGTGCCACAGTTTTTACCACACATGGAGTGCTACAGGGCTCAAATTTGTCTTAAAATAACAGAAACAGCAAAATATATTTTTTCTTTTTTAATCTATATCAAATTGCTTGCTACAGCAAGCAGTTCCTACTGTTAGATCACACACTGAACTTTACAGCACTGAACTTTTACAGGAAATGCAATATTGGCATTTAAAAGCTGATATGGCAGCAACACTATTAATAGAGAGTGACTGGCATCACTTGATCATGCCCTGTAACACTTTACACCCAGTGCATCTGCCCTCTTCACCCCAACCTAGCTATGCTACTATAATACTGAATGGGTAATATATCTAGCCTTCTGCTTCTGTGAAGACGTCTATACAGGTCAAACGTCCCAACCTTTTAAAGTAAGGATAAGAGAGCATTTGAGTGACATCAGATGCCATAAACATACCAAGACACTTTACAAACATATACTCAAACAGCTAAATTTAATTTCATAGGAATTGATAGTTGTTTCACATGCAGATTTAAAATGAATAAAGAAAAAAAAAATAATTTGAACGACAAGGAACATATGTGGATGGCATTCACTGGACATTGGTTCACCTTGTTGAAATGACATATTTTAAAACAGCATGTTTTTATAACTGCCACATCTGTGTTATATTCTGAAATATTTTTTTATGTTACTGAAAAGCTTCTGCTCATGTAAGTGTATGTTTTTTGAATAAATGACTATTTTATATTGTATTATACACATATGCTGGAATATGCATCAGTTAAATTAATTTTGTAGGCAATGCTAGATGCTTTACAAACAGATCTAAACTGAATATAGACAAAAATACATAAGAATTTAAACTATATGGAATAACTGGAGATAGCATTAACTTGAGCAATACCCCCCACACTTGCACTAATGAAAAATGATGTTTTAAGCAACATGTTGTTTATGACTGCCACAGATATGCTCCAATTTAAATTATTTTTGTGTGATACTTGTTTACTGTTTATATGCACGTAGGCTTTCTTGCAATTCTGTAAAATAATTATTTTATACTTTATTTTAAGAATCTTGTACCTTTAAGCATTTTGAACACTTGTCGTGTGATTTTCCTTAGTATTTAAAGATTAGCTCACATGGTGACTCTTGCTATACTGAAGAAGTTTGTTAAACTCATTGAAATCAGTTTTTTCTATTTTGTTGCCCATAGACCTGCAATAAATTTGAGGTTTCACACACTACAGTGCTGGCATTTTATTTGTGTTTATCTTAGTGGACCCATGAAACAGGAAGGTGGCTTCTGTTTTGTGCTTTGTTTCAGATTTGTTTCTTGACACTGTCTTTTACCCATGTCTGCAGCATCAACAGACATTTGCTCGGGAAAGTTGGTTTGACAACTGTATCTATAGAGAGAAATGAATGCTCAAGAGGAATGACTACATACAACACTTGACAATTACTCATGAACAAAAACCAACAAACTGTATGAAAAATAGCCCAGTAGCACAAACACAAGAGCGAACAACTGTCCGTGAATTCCACTGTTTATTTGAACGAAAAAATGGTAAGCGCTTTCGGCTGTGTTACTCCAGCCTTCATCAGACAAATTTAAAATGCTGGTTTTTCATAAAAGGGGATGTACCTTTAGTAAATCTATTGGGGCCACGTCCTACTATTATATATAAAAGAGATAGTAATTTAAAGGATTGGTGCAATATTGCTCCAAATTTACAGAGAAATAATACAGGCTCTATGAGGAAATGTGATATGTGTAGGTATTGCTCACACATTATGGAAACCGAGCAAGTATGCATAAACAGTGTCAGTGTATATGTAAAAGGAAAATACAACTGTAACACCTCTGGGGTAGTGTACGCAGCTTTATGTACACAATGTTCAGCCTATTACATAGGTAAAACTGAACGGAAGTTGAGGCAGCGTATTTATGAGCATCTTTATGATATCAGTAGGTGTTCAGAAAACAATGCACTATATAGACACATAATGCAATATTCAACACATAATTTTAAGTTCCTAGTATTGGAGCAAGTCATTTCCTCACCCAGATTAGGTCCTTGGAAGATTAAATTAGAGTCTAAGGAATACTGGTGGCAAGTACTTTTAAATGCCACAGTATTCCCAGGTATAAATTATTCCATTTCTATCACCAGTATTTTAAAATTAAGAGCTCTTAATAGGTAAATATAGGTACATTTTTTCATATGTGGTTAAACAACATTTTAATTATATAGCATATACATTTTTAATAATTTTTAATGTTGTTCATAGCAAAATCATATATTATTCATTACATACTTATGATGGTATTTTTTATTCAATATTTTTATTAAAATGAATTTTAAAATGTTCAAAATGTATGCTTGTATTTTATGTTTCTTAAAACAAATATTCACAATATGTTTCAAAATGCATATATATTATCTATTTATTCATTTTTGGACATTATCATATTCATATTTACATCACGTAAGGGTAGAAAAATAAATTAAATTAAATTATTATATCAGTTCATGTTGTATATTGATATCACAAATATATATATATATATATATATATATATATATATATATATATACATTTTTATATTTTCTATATATATTTTATGTAAAAAGGAAGTATTCATGTGTTTTTTACATATATTATATTAGTGCTTGATTTAATTAGTATAGAAATAATGAATTGATTTATTGGATAATTGTTGTATTGGTAGCATTATAAAATTAGCACAACCAGCATTTTAAATTTGTCTGATGAAGGCTGGAGTAACACAGCCGAAAGCGCTTACCATTTTTTCGTTCAAATAAACAGTGGAATTCACGGACAGTTGTTCGCTCTTGTGTTTGTGCTACTGGGCTATTTTACTTGACAATTACTGTTAACATGTGAACTTTCCACTTCTGCATATAATGACACTGAAGAATATGTGCATGGTTAAGTGTCCTTCACACTTCCTTACAGAGCAGATAGTAGTGCACACCGATAGCTGAGAAGTAATGTATTCAATTAATTCTTTACAGGGTCAGCAGCAGAAACTAAGTTTTCTACTATACCAGTAATTTAGAGGATTTGAGCAGCAGAATGGCTGTTGGTGCTGAAGATGATAACATAGTTATATTTATGAATCAGCCTAAGGAAAGTGTTGCACACTTGCCAGGTTTAATTACAGCATCTTACATCCTATACCTTGTTAATAACTCTGCAGGGAGTGATGCTGGACAACAAACCTAAGTACATGGTGAAACTGCATTACAGGTTATACAGAGAGAAAATCAAGGTAGAGGAACAGTGTTTGGATGAAGGCAGAAATTTAGAGGTAGCAGTATCTACTGCAACACCTTTACAAAGGGTTGCAAGGTACAGGCATAGTACAGCTACCTCAGGAAACACATAAAGCTGCCCAGCAGCAAATGTGCCAAGATATAGTTAAGGCTCTGTGCACAGCCATAGAAGGTCAGCTAGAAATGGTAAGAGTACTGCATGGTGTACATGAAGAGTTCCAGTATTACAGGGAAATGGTAGAGAATAAGGATAATGCTATGATCACACTGATCTGTGTTATGGAGACACAACAAGCATCTACGTCTTCCTCCATCATACACTAGTGAGGATGTACCAGACTCAAATAGGAGGCAGTGGTAGAAGGGGAAGAGGGTGGGTATTGTCTGAACATGTGGGAACATATCACATCATACTACAAGTGCTTCTCAAGATGGTAGTGTGGGGGGGCATAAACAACAGAATTAATGAAGGTGATGTCAGTGTTCAGCTAGACATAGGAGAACCTTACATTCTAGGTCCCAGTCCTGAAGCTGTGAGATCAATGTCTGTAGGATCACCTGCATAAGTAGGTCATTGCACCACAGCAATTCACCATCCAGCTCACATGACAGCCCCTCTTCATGATTACATGCAACTTCATCTACATTATCTTTTGGAGATGTCATGTATGATACATTTGACCTTGACCTACTGTGACTCAGGCTAGAAATTTCAAGTACTTACAATGTGAAACATGTAATATTTGATTTCTAATCACTATTGTTAATATGTAACTTAAAATACAATGAATTAATAAAATATATGCATCTAATATATATATATATGTATATATATATATATATATATATATATATATATATATATATGGATTCACTTCAGAATCTCAAAGTTTGAAAACTTGGAATTTCATATGAATGACATTTCATAACTTTGAAACTCTGAAATGCATCCAAAAAGAACATAAAACCTTGCTCCTAAACATGCACATCCCCGCTATTTAAATATACCAACTCTGAGATCACACTGCAGAGAAGAAAAGGGAACATTTCCCATTCCACGCTGTATGCAGATTTCCGTTCAGAATGCTCGAAGTTTTAAAACTTCGATCGTATGGTCTCGACCATATGAAATTCGAAGTTTTCAAACTTTGACATTCTGAAGTGAACCCATATATATATATATATATATATATATATATATATATATATATATATATATATATATATGTATATACTTATATGGGTCTACCTGATAACACAGACACTCCAAAACACCAACAATGAAATAACCGACACAAAAAAAAAACTAAAGTTCAAAAACACGAAACTTCACATGCCTGACAAACCACAATCCCGACAATCACCAAAACAAATACCTATCGAGAAAAACACACACAACACAAGCACACCAAAAACCTTACAAACCTAAACTAAACCTTACATACACAAATATCTATGCACTAACCTTAACCCAAACCCTAACCCTAAGGTCTGTCACTATCGCATACTTACCTTGCCCACACCCTAACCCTAACTCACTTAACCCGCACCTAAACCTAAAGTCCATCACTATCGCACACTTACCTGACCCACATCCTACCCTAACATCCGTCACTATAACACACTTACCTTATCCACACCCTGACCCTAACGTCCGTCCCTATCGCACACTTACATGTCGGTATTCTCAGCATTGGGATTCTCAACTTTCTCAACTTTTGGTTTCTCTGTTGTCGATCTTCCGGTGTCGGTGTTCTCGTTGTCGGCATTGTGGACTTTCGGCATTTTCAGGTAGACCTATATATATATACACACACACAGATATATATATATATATATATATATATATATATATATATATATATATATATATATATATATATATCTATATATATGTGTGTGTATATGTATGTACATATAGACATATACACAGATACATATTGCAGAATACAGGTGTTAACAATGTAACCCAGTATTAAGACACTTTCCATGTGCATGCTTTTCATTTCACTAATGGTAGTACTTAAATTTAAAGGAAATATCTGGAGAAAAAGGTGTAGAATGCAACACTCAAATTGTGCTGATTTGAACCATTAATGTCCCATCCATTATCAAGAGTTTTAGTTCAGCAGTGGCACAGATAACAGTTACACAGAACATAATATTACACAGTAGTAAGAGAAACACTTCTTAAGAAGAAAGTAATTACATGAGTATCCTGCCATCTACGCTAAAACTGTTATGTCTTTACCCTCAGCCCTCAATAACTAATGGTTTGTTTATCTCTGAAGACACAAGTTGTAGCATGTTAACAAGAACAGCAAATCATTTCTAATATGTAATAATTAAAGCTGAGGAAACACTCCATAGTAAAAAACAACACATTATACAATTTTCAATCAAGTGCAAGGCATGAAGTCACGTTAAATACAATTTTTGACATTTTGGCAAATTCAAATCAATCAAATACTGACATAAAACTTTTTATTACAGTTATCATTTAATAACATTCACTACAAGCATACTTAAGTACTGTCCTTAACCAAAGGTACTTGTTCAAAACAATTAAAAATGTAAATATTCCTTATTTGATGCTATATGACACCACTGAACTAGTGTCAGTAAGCATTCAGTTATGATTTTTATAAAGAATAATATCAGTACCTGTTCTAAAATAAAAATGTGTGTGTGTGTGTGTGTGTGTGTGTGTGTACACACACACACACATATATATATATATATATATATATATATATATATATATATATATATATAAATGTGTATATATATATATATATATATATATATATTTTTTTTTTTTGTTAAAGATGAGAGAATGTCAGAAGAACAGTGACAGCAGACCTTGCACAACACAACAAAGCCTACAGGCATCACTGCATTCATCAATTATATTCTATGTGCTTTTTTACAAGAAAGGAAACACTAACCTGATTGAGGTCATCCATAATTCTGGATTATATGTCACCTATTTACCTGTGCGGCCATATGCCATGCATGAACCTGTTGCATGAGGTGACCTACTACTGCTTCTGACTGTTCATCATTGTGTCAGTATGGCTTGAATTGGAAATGGCACTGACAGCATGGGGTCACTTCACCACCAGACTGGCACATGATCATGTTGTGCAGAATGCAACATCCTGCTTGCAGTAGCTGGGTTATACTGAAGAACACCCCTGACTCATCCAGGCATTTGAATCAGCTTTTCAGCATGCTGAATACTTTCTTGATGATGATTTATGTCTGAGACAGGGCTGTATTAAATTAATCTTCCACAGCACTACTTGGATCTCTTACTGGTGTCATGAGCCAGGGCTCCAGTTGATATCTTGGATGTATATTTAATTCCCCCTTCACCCACAACTAAAGAACCTAGAAAATATCATGGAAAGGGAAATTAGGTATGAAATAACGAAACACAGGGTATATCCCAAGCTTTCTAGGGAAGAAAGTGATTTATTGGAGCCTCTTAAAACCAACCGGTCTATTAGAATCATGCAACCCGACAAGGGTGGAGGGACTGTGTTGATGGATGGTATACTTTAAGAGTCTAAAATGAAGGAGAAGTTTAGTAATTCATCCAAATATGCTTTAGCTTCTATTAATGAGGTCAACATAGCCAATTCTAGAATTCATCTCATGCTTGACGACCTTCTTCTAGAAGGTTCCATTAATTTGGACATGTTTAATTTCCTATCCAACAAATACCCCAGGGTTCCTTCTGTGTTTGGTATTCCAAAGGTCCACAGTTAAACAGTGGACCCACCCCTCAGATTGATTGTTTCTTCTGAAGGTGCAGTTACATCTTCCCTTTCAAAATTTGTTGATACCAAACTTAAATAACTGTCTTGGACTGGTCCAGCTGTTTTAAGGGACTCCTGGGATTTCCTTAGACAATTAAAACCAGAGCTTTATAAGGACAATTTGCTTTTTATTACACTGGATATAGTTGACCTTTTTGGTAGCATACCTCATGACATTGGCTTACAATGGTTGGAAGATTATATGAGAACATTTGGTAAACTTTCCAACAACGAATTTACCAATGTCCTTTTGTTTATGGAAAATATTCTTACCAACAACTACATGTATTATGAGGGGGAATTTTATAAAAAGATGAAAGGGGTGGCGATGGGGGACAGTTGTGCCCCCACTTATGCCAATATAGTGTTGACCTGGTGGGAACACACCTATGTTTCCAATAGTGAATTTAGAGGCTGTTGGTCCTTATATAAACGTTTTTTAGATGACATCTGTATTTTATGGACAGCTAGTAAGGAAAGATTTTTTGAATTTTTGACTTACCCGAAAGGCACTACCAATTTTTTGGATTTTACCAACAATTTGAACCAGGAGGAACTCCATTATTTGGATGTAAGCATTACTAAACAGCATGGTAAATTTATATCTGAGGTGTACAGAAAGAACACCTTCTCAAATTCCTACTTTCATTTTAGTAGTGGGCATCCTTTTTTCAAAAGAAAAACCTTATAAAAGGTCAAATGGTTAGAATTAGGCGTATGACTTCTGAAGACATGGATTTTATTATTGAAAGTAATATAGTGAGTGAAATGTTTAAAGACAGAGGTTATCCCACCAATTCAATTCTACAGGTAAAGTCAGAAGTTTTAGAAGGTAGATCTAATAGGTTTACACCCATTTTTGGACAGGATTCTGATCCACCAGTTATTGAAACACCCTCCCAACATACTAATATGAATAACGTCATGGAAGATGCATATATTCTGGATTTCAATGGAGATTCAGGGGTGATAAAAAATGCTGTTGGTAAGGAATGGGAGAAATTTAAATAATTACAGATATTGATTTATTACGTAACAGCCAGCTAAAATTTACTTATCGGAGGGATTTGAATTTTAAAAATTTTTTTGAGTTCGGGCATGGTTCATGAACTTTACATCATGGCACTAGACTGGGTACTTTTAAATGTGGGGCTTGTTCACAGTGTAGTTATATTTTTAATGCTTCCTATATAGAAATAACTAGTAGAAATAGAACTGTAAGGAGCAACAGTTTTTCCAACTGTCACACCAGTGGGTTGGTCTATCTTGCCTTGTGTAAGGTATGTAAATCTTTTTACATAGGCAAGACAGAAAGAAAACTCAAAACATGCATTTATGAACATTTATATGAAATGAGTAAGGCTAACACAAATAATGCACTCTTTCATCACAAGACAGTTTGTAACAAGGCTATATTTATATTTTTTGTCCTGGAAGTTGTGCCCAAAGAAATAAGAGGGGGCATGTGGGAAGCGAGATTAGAATATCGTGAGCTCTATTGGCAGATAGTGTTAGATGCTTCTAAACAGCCAGGTCTCAATGATATGCTTTCCATTGCGCCTGTTTTTAAAATTAAGAGCTGCCAAATTGTAACTACTTTTTATATCTCTAGAGGGCAGCATTGGAATGTATTTGAATACATACAATTATATATCATACTATGTAGTTGATTTAAGTATTTCTTTTTACGCTAGATAACTAAGTTATATTTGCAAAAGTTTTATATGATTGACTTTATTTATGTCATGAACAATAATAGTTTTTATAATGTAAAACATGTTTAATCTAAGGTTTTAAATGATTTTAACTGCATTCATTTTTTAAAGTACTGTTTTTGTTTTTCCTATGGGAGTTAATTATTTAATTGGTTGTCCAATTATACCTGGTTACATCACAATCAGTTTAATATTCAAATAAGGTTAAGGCATTCTTGTGTGTGTATCTGATGAAGGTTTTACGAAAACGCCAATTTTATTGTGTAGAGTTTATTACAGCACGTACCTCTGGATTTTGGTTTGAATAAACTTCTTCTTCGGCTCATGCTTCAGCTGGCTGCTCTCAGTGATTTCTTTGGTTTTTGTTTTTTATTTCACTGACATCCTTTTGGGTATTGATATCTTGGATCACCTGCAACAATAGAAACAAGAAAAAAAGGAGAAAAGAGAGAGACAAAACAAAGAAAAAGTTGTTTAGCAGTTTGCAATACATTTTAATATGAATAAATATTAAATGATAAAAAAATAGTAATGATATTTTTCACTTACCGACTAGATGGCAGCTGGACATCCTACCATAAAGGAGGAGGTGATGGACTGAGCTAGTGTGACATATATGGTAATCCTGTGCACTGCCAGGATGTCGGAGAGACACGTTGGTGATGCACCCCATGCATCACACACTACCTGGCATTTCCCTGATGTACTCTGTGTGATAGATCGCATTCATGTTGCAATTAGAGCCTCTTCTGGCCTATGAATGATAGGACTTATTATAGTGGTAATGCTCCTTCATAGACCAGAAGAGGGCCTAATTGCAACATGTGGTCAATCTATCACACAGAGCACATCAGGGAAATGTGATGATCCCTTTATAAGCATTCATAGTCCTGGCTCAGTCCGGAGGTGATATTGGGAAATAGATGTACTGATCCACATGTGTCTGGAGTACATCCAGGATCAACTAAAGTATCCTCAAAGCAGAAGCCTGAGAAATACCAGATGTGTTTCCAGTGTGTCCCTGAAGGTCTCCATGGCAAGTATAGTGAGGGTTATACATACCTTAGTATCCACAAGGACAGGATGGTGACTCATCCTCCAGTACACATATGTGGACCATACCTTCTCTCAGAGATGCTAAGAGTATCCTTGTCCACTCTAAACCTGTAAAGGATTTCCTGACTATCAAAACTATTATCTATAATTCTTTGCCTGTATGTCCACCTACTTGGCCAGTGAGAGCCACTGCTTGTAAGCAGGCACAGACAAGACAAGCAGCTCACACAGCGAGATAGCAAAGCTAACAGTAAAAGAAAGCCTCTTCAGCAAACTGCAAAGCAGATAGAACAGGCTAGAGCTTGACTTTTATAACATATCTGTGGATGGTGCAGATACCTGTCAAAATATTGCTATGAATTGCAAACAGGCAGAAGGAAGAATTATTATCATCAGTTGTTTTAAATCATTTTTCATTAGCATCTCTTTATTTCTTTATTTACATAATTTTTGCAGCCATTTCATTTTAGTGTAAGCAATCTTTATAAACTGTGCCTTTGCAGTGCATTCGTGGGAAGTGTGCCAAATGCCTTTGCAAATGTATATAATGATTATGAGCTCCACCACTAATGAGATTTATGAGTTAAAATAAAGTAGGTGAGTTAGAATGTAAAAAGATGCTGGGGTTGCTGGTTAAGAGAGATCTTGTGAGATGACTTAGCCAGGTGATCAGAAAGAGCAGAACCAGGTTTTTTTGGTGATTTTAAATGAGAATTTGAATCAGTTATCCTTACCTGTCTGTGCAAGTGCATAGGAATTTTGCAGAGATAGAATACAGCTAGTCTCCAGCAGAGTTGAGTGATCTTCTCATTCATAGTAGGAGTTTATCGCTATAGTAAATGTTCCTAGCAGATAAAGAAAAGCAGAGGGCTCTGTAATGCTGGCCATTTAACAGGAGAACTCTGGAGGTTGTGTGCAGTGACTAGCTGTGCTTAATTAATCTACTGTGGGAATTCAAGACAGTTTAATTGTTTTACTATAACACAGTGATGTGTCATGTTAGGGAGGTGGTCTACAAATGTAGCTACTCTGTAGTAGCAGGAAGCCAGTTCTGTTTTATAGGTAGTGCTCATTAAGCATGGTTGAAGCATGTAATAGTGAAGGAGGGAGGCAGAGTGATGTTAAGGTAATCCTTGCAGCATCTATCAGGTATGTCTTGTCCTGGATGGAGCAATGTATTTGGTGAGTTTTTGTGATAGAATGGATGATCAAACTTGAGGCTGTAATCGATTATGACTCTGTGTAGTTTAGTCGTGAAAACAGTGTCTGCTTTAGGGTTATTGTTTGAGGTAATGTAACGGTGGTGCAGTAGTTAGTGTTGCTGTCTCACAACAAGAGGTTTCTCTGGTTTGATTCTCGGCAGGGGTGCCTTCTGTGTGGAGTCTGCATGTCCTCCCTGTGGTTGCATGGGTTTGCTCCAGTTTCATCCCAAAGACCTACTGTAGGTGGATTGGACACTCTAAATTGGCCCTAGGTGTGTGTGTGTGCCTTCTGTGGAAGTTTGGGTGCCAGGCTGGCAACTTGACACTGTAAAACTGTATTGCCAATCATTCTGCAGACCATTGTTCAGCTGTGGTGACCTCTAACAGGGAAAAAGAAAGAAGAATTTGAGATAATGTAAAAATTGTATTTCAGTTTAAGGTATTATCTATGAGTTAACATAGTTTAAGGTATTATCTATGAGTTAACATAATTAAGTTCCTTTTTTTGATTGTCTGTTTCTTTTTTTGCTTTTGGGGATTGAGAAGTAAGTTAGACTCAATGCATAGCATAAAATAGTGGGTTCATATTAATCATAGTGATACAATGGTGTTCCATAATCAGGAACAGAGAAGATAAAACCTGTAGTGTAAAATAAATCAGTGCTGTAATCAGTAGGAAGTAAGAGTAAGTATATGCAGACAATTAGTGCTGTGTATAATAAAATAACTACTAATAAACAGTATTATTTTGAAAAAAAAACTATATAAATATATGAATCAGCTGGAGCACGTCATCTGCAGATCTATTGAGTTAAATAAGGCATTCTATCATTTTATTTATGTAATCTTTGTTAACAGGGTTAAGAGGTTCATGAACCATTTACCAGCCACAACCTGAGCTAAAAATGTAATAGCAGTTTACATAAAATACTATATTGTTCTCCATTAATCTGTCATTTGAGTGCAACTTTAAACATAAGTGTATGTTTCTTAATGTTCTCACTGAGGTGCATGGTACTATTTTTGGGTGCACTTTTTATATTATGAATTGAGAGCTATTTAACAAGGTTGGAGTGATTTATTTTCACCAGTGATTGAATTATCTTTCAGACATCCTCAGTCCATCAGTTTAGGTAGGATAAGCATTTCCGATTATATTTCTGATGCAGTAATCTGGTGATAAACTTACAAGGTTTGAAAAACATTAAAGCACACCTGTTAACCGTACCTCATTTTGAGCAGTGTTCCTCATTTTTTGGTCTTGAAATTTCCATGTTTAGAACTAACACACTGAGAGTATGTCACATATCCATTGCTAAGATTTTTTTTTTTGTTTTACAAAATATCCGTGACTCCGTGACAAATAATCCTGAAAAATAATAGCAATTCATCAAAAAGCACTGTTGCTTATACAGAGTTTCTTACTAGAAGACTTACTAAGTAATCCTCATTTTGCTCATTTTTTCAGTGTTATGAGAGGTGGTATTCCATATTTTGGATATGGAAGGATGACAGCTGTGTGTCAAAAAGACTTCTGTAATAACACTTCTATCTAAATGTGACTTCTGAATCTAGAATCTTGTTAAGAAAAAGAATTGAGTAGAAAATGTGTGCCAGTAGTTTAAATTGAACACAAGAGGGCAGTATTTACTCATACTTACTTGCAGTTACCGGCAGGGGTACATTATATAGTTGAACTTATAAACTTGCTAGTCAGCAAACACATTTAAAATGTTTAAACAGGCCATAGTCACTTTCTTTCTTATTTCTTGATTATTTACTTTCATATAGAACAACTTATTTTGTATTTGATATTGTATTATGCATTACTTAAAATTCTAGTGGCCTTCATTTTTAATTGGGTATTCATTACTGAAAGCAATTTCTTGTTTCTTCTACCCTTTAGGTATGAAATTCAGAACTGTCTTACAACCAAAGCATTATAACTTTAGTGATATGCCTTACAATGTAAGATTTTTACTATGCCTTTGAAAGGTTTGTGTGTAGTGTAGAATGACAATGCTAGTAAAAGAAATACTAAACTGCCTGCTTAAAGACCATCTATTATGCATGGTGTCCTTGTGACAACAGCAGATCCTGTTTGTTCTTAATAAGGGGATCATGAATAGTGATAACATCTAACACAGTATAACTGGACAAGAAACTAGAATTCTTACAGGTGCAGTTCCTTTCATGATGGCAATTTCACCTAAACCCAGGGCTAAACAAGATGGCAATTCCCACTTAAGAAGATTCAAGTTGAACATATTATACAAAATAAGTCGTTTTGTTTTTGAACAAAGGCATATAATCCTACAGAAAGTGACAAAATTTCAAGTATGTAAACAAGGTGAGGACTTATCAAGAATAATTTCTTATTCTTTTTACTATTTCTGGATAGACATGCCGGCCCATATGAAAACAACTTCTCATTTGACAAATAAACTCTGGATATAGGGTAACAATCATTTGCATAGATGAAAGATAGTTATCTGAGCTGTCATAATATCCTTGCCACAATAGTCTATAATCTAAATTTTAATATTTAAGTTACTCCATTGATGCTTAAATTGGCTTAAGAATGTAAGTGATTTATACCAAGTTGTTAAACTGTACAATAGATTTATAATAGCAATATAATTTTCTGCTGGATATTTATTAATTCAGGAAAAGATAATGACTTACTATAATCCATGTAGTTGGTAAAAAGGATTAAATATTTTATATGTCTTTCTCTGTGTTTGACAATGTGATTAGAGTATGTATCTGTTTATTTATATGTTTTGTTAGTTGGATTGAGGCCTATTTTCAACAGTGGTTCAGATGTGCTAACTTGTAAAGTGACTTGCTCAGACACACATTTGGCAGATAGAGACTAAAGGGATCAAACCCAGGACTACAGGATGAAACTTTCTAGCAGCCTGTAGTCTTAATATTCTCCACTTGCAGCCTTAATGAGGATAAACTCCCTATATTTTGCAGATATATTGCATTGATAATGTCTTTGATACTGTACCAGAAGACCAAAAAAATCCCTGAAGTTGGTAGAAAGGATTAAATATTTTCATATGTCTTTCTCTGTGTTGACAATGTGATTAGAGTGCGTATCTGTTTATTTATATGTTTTGTTAGTTGAATTGAGGCCTATTTTCAACAGTTGTTCAGAAGTACTAACTTGCAAAGTGACTTGCTCAGGCAAGCATTTGGCATATAGAGACTAAAGGGATCAAACCCAAGACTACAGGATGAAACTTGCTAGCAGCCTGTAGTCTTAATCTTCTGGACTTGCAGCCTTATTGAGGATAAATGCCCTGTATTTTTCAGATGTATTGCATTGATAATGTCTTTGATACTGTACCAGAAGGAAAAAAAAAAAAAAACAAGTTGACGTGTTTTGTGTTATTTTATAGGCTACATTTTTGTGCGTAGCGCCAACAGAAACACTTTATACTGAGGAAGTGGCATCTTGGAAATGATAAAAATGCTAATTATACCTGTTACATTTCCCACAGTGCTGTAGCTAGTCCATCAGGCAATACATAATACTTCTGTTGATTAGATTATTATAGATGTACAGTATGCAATATTTTAACAAGAACTGTAAAATCAAAGTGCACCCATTCATGAAAATAGAGCTAATTTGAGAAATTTGCATTTAAAATGTGCAGTACAATTTGCATACAAAGACTTTAATTAGAATATGCTATTTATCTTAATTAGTGAGGGGCAGGACTTTCACCCATCGTTAATTATAACAGCATTCCATCACTTATGAGTGACAAAAGGTAGACTCTGAAAGGATTGTTCAGTGTTTCTTCCATACATATTACTGAAAGAGCCTTTTTTTAGTGCTATAGTTGGCCATTATTTCTTATGATCCTCTGAGCCTAGTTACGCTGGTTTGTCTAAAAGTAAATCAGGATAACTTAGTCTGTCCTTTTTGTTTTATTGCTGTTTGTAAAATGGCAGGGACCTCCCAAAGCTGGGTTTGTATTCATGGAGGTACTTGAACATGTAAGACTGTAAAGATTGGAGATAGTGGGTTAGAATTTACTGGGCTATTTTACTCCTACATATTCCTCTTTCAGTCCACAGAATCAGCCATGTGTGTAGCAAACACTGTTCAGTGTCTGCCATATCTCCTGCAGTATGGGTTCCACCAAAACTTTTTCTTCTTTGGGACTAGATAAGTCCCAGTACATTTCTCACCCCAGTGAAACCTTATTCCTTTCTGGTGGTGTTATCTATATCCACAGATCCAGTATCTAGCCAATCGTTGCCTCAAAATTACTTCTGAGGCTCATGTCGAAAATAGCTATCTTACTGACGTACAGGTAAATATTCCAGGTTGTAAGAGCAAAATGCTGTCTTGTTTTATTTTTTGACAATTTCAGCCATGGGTATTTGAAACAGATGCCAGGTTTCCATTCCACTGGGAATCTCTTTCAGTCTAAATCCAATTTTCTCTAATGAGTGTACTTGAAACTGAATGGGGTTAAACTAATTATGTACAACAATACAGTAATGCCTGAACTTCTGTACTGTCAGGACCGAAAGCTAGATCTCTAGAAAAAGCTGTAGCCTTTCTAACACAGCAAAATAAAATAAGTGACACTCCAACCATGTGTTGAACATCACAGTTGCAGTTGTATCTACTTATTGATTTATTATGCCTTTCATACTGATTGATTGTGCCACTATTTTTGCAATGTAATATATTTAAGGCAAATCATTGTTAAATTGCCATAGCAACAGATTCACAATGCTCTCTTCAAAGTTTGATTTTCATTTCATTTTTATGTATTTATTTTCACGTTTTTTTGAAAACAAGGTATTCGTGTGCTGAAAAAAAAAAGTCTGACATTTGTTTCTTTTGTAACCTTTCATTCAGAATGGTATACATGTACACATGAATACTTGTGTATTGTTGTAGAATGCTTTCAGCGCAAGTTCCTTTTTTTGTGATATCCCACATTTTAAACAATGTCAGTTATGAGGCACATGCACTGAAAACTTCAACCATAAACTTATTTCTTCTCAGATTAATACTTTTTATAAGCTTTTCATCTATTATCACTTCCTTGCATCTACTTTAGTTTTTTTTTTTTTTTTTTTTTTTGCTGGTTACTTTTATCATGTATTTCCTGTGTTACAAATTAGAAAATTGAAAAGACTGGCCATCACACGTTACACATCATGTCGCTATGCATTATGCTGAAGGTTTACATTCTCTTAGGTCAAAAAGTCTTACATAGGTTCCATATCAGAAGAATAGCACATTGCTAATATGTTATCCCTATTTTTTTCTGATATAAAAACTTGACAAAGTTTAACAAATTAAATCACTGTAATGTATGCATTCCCAATGTGACTCACTCAGATCTGTTTTATCAAGCCTATGTGGATCTTTTGTTGCCATAAATGTGATTTGTACAGACAAGTTCTACCTCAAAACAGTCCCCATGATCAAAGGACTTAACACTGGCAATGAATAAGTAAAATAAATACAGCAACAAGGCATTTAAAAATAATGTCAGTGTATTTTCTCTTAAAATCATAACAGGTCTGAATAACTGTTAACCGCAACTTAGCCTGTCTCTATCTTTATGCTTGCTCCTGTCATCTGCCATAAATCATGCACATACAGTAATTTTAATGTTACAAATATGGAGGCATGTTTCTTTCTGCTGTACCACATACAGTGTCTGTTTACAATCTTTCCCATATACTTTTGCCTGTTTTGAATTATTTTCTGTTTACTAGCTTTACAACCTTTCTTGCAAAAGTTTGCCTGATTTTTCATAACTTTTCATTGTCTAAGAAATTACCAACTATTACAGTTAAAGGGAAAATGTTGCTTTTTGATGTGTAGAAGATTAAGTGTAAGGTACGAAGTGCAAATACATATAAAAAATAAGATTGGTATACATGTTTCGTGGCTGTGATGCACAGAGTAATGTGTGGGGGTTGGGGTTAATATTATGAGGTTTGTGGGTTTGTGTAACAATTAAGTTGTTTGCCTCACATTCAAAAGGTACAGGGCTTCACCTCTGAAAGGGAAACTGGATAGGCTTAAAGTGGCCTGCAAGGGTAGTCAGCATTGTACTCACCTATGAACCTATTTAAGCTGTAGTAGCAGTCATTCAATTATAAGCTCACAATAACACTAGCAAAGACTGACTATTATTCAACAAAATTATAATCTATATTACTTTTAATGAAAAATATGTTACCCCAGATCTAGTACTGCTTTGTCTATGCGTTATAAACCAGCATTATAAATGCAACTGTATAACAGTATTCTGCAACTGACAGTAATATTTCTAAAGCCTAACTGAACTGGACCTGTGATTTGTTTACCAGTCATAATACACACATTAACTTATCAGCAGAGTGATGTATATATGCACCTTTTCTGGAAAACATGTTTATCATACTGCAAATGAGTTTTTAAATTGATTCTACCACATATTTAAAAAGAACTGGACTTCTGAGAAGTTCAAAAAGAAAGGTACTTCAGCAATTTTTTGCAATACATTTCACGGCATATTCAATGCAGAAAGAAAAGCTTGGGTAGTCTTTATCAAGTTATCACAATATTAATTAAATATCACATTCCCCATTTATATGTGGATGAATTACTGGCTGAGCCTGTGATGTGCTCATTGTTTGATCAGCGTTCTACTCTCATAAATAAATTTAAATAAATAAATAAGCATTTACTTTTTTATTGTTAAACTGAAATGTAAACTGGTCTTCTTTGAACATTTTTAGCCATTGCTAAGACCACAAAGGAAAATATAATGAATATGTCGATAAGTAGGAAATTTAGTTTAGATAACCAATAAACATGTTTCTTTGAGGAAACCAGGGTAAAGTCGGGACTTAAGGAATAGGAACATACTAACTTCATATAGAAAATACCTAAAAGTATGACTTTAACAGCAGATCCTGGTGCTACAAGACAGGGATCTTACCTTTGATCCATAGAACTGCATAACTGATAGCAGTATAATTTCACTAAATCTCCCCAAAGTCATTCATCCCTTAGCTCAGCAAAAAAAATTGAGCAGGGCATTGTCTGGCATTACCCTTATATCACTGCGGTTACTACTGTATTAATAGACATCAAACTCATTTCTTTGTTCTCTCTCATTATGGTTGATGCTTTAATAATACTATTTGATTACTAAAACATGATATTGTAATGTTAACTGAAACATTAGACAGACATTTATCTAGTGCATTATTTTTTAGGGTCTTCTACAAGTGCTCATGTGCTATATGCTTGCAATACAGTTGCATGTTGCACCTTGCTCAAACAGGGAAGTGTTTGAACTCTGTCTAGCTCGTTCTCCTATAACTACTTGACTTCCCCAATGATATCCTAATCCACAGCCTCACCCCTTCCTAATCCGTCACCATGGCTCTTGTAGTTCCCTTGCTCCAGCTCAAACAATGTGTTCAGGTAACCCCAGCAGCTGCTTGCCTGAACTGGCATTCATGTTTGAGCAGCAGGCTACCCAAACTACAAGATGCTTGAGGCTGTAGCTTCAAGATAGTGGGTTTCAAGAGCATGAGACTCAAAAGTTTGAAGAACACCCTATTTTTGCAACCATGGTGCCATACACAACATATTATCTACATTAGAGATGTGAGATATACTGACATAAACACTATTAAGGAAAAACAAAATAGACAAAAAATATTTTTTGTTAGTAACATCTGCATTCTGGGTTGAATACTCCCCACTGCATGCTACAGACCTCTCATAGCCTTATGGTATCTATAGCACACACATAAGGGCTTTTCTATATTATGCACCTTGGGCATTGGTCTGAGCATTCAATGCCCTCTATGAAGTATTGCTTCTGGCTCATGCTCAATTTGTTCTAATGCAATAATTTTAAAAATTGCTTAGCCTTCCAATTGATTTTTTTTTATCTTGCCTCATTCTCTTCCTGTTTTTCTGAGTCTTTTTTCCAGAGTATTTAATGTAAAAAGATTTAAACTACTTCCCTTAGTGAAGTAAACTTTGTAAGAAACGTGAATTTACATAACAGAAAAAAATATTTCACCTACTAAGAGTTATTATCCCCTCAAAGAGTCAAATAAGCTGGATTTATCAAACCACTGGAGTATATCTCTTATAGCATATATCAGAGCTGTATACTGGAAAGTAATACTCTTACTTTGATACTTTAAAAATATTTATTTATTTACATTGCCAAAGGAACAAAAGTTCTTAGGTTGATGACTTTAGCTATTTTGTCTTGCTGCAGATATAATGGTAATTTTTATTAAATAAAAAAAAAGTGACTCAGAATTAAGCTTAAAGAAGTATTCAGAAACATCTGCTTCATAGCAGCATGTAGATAAATATCAAGGACTCTGTAGCATGATGGAACCTGACATTGTTTAGGTATGTAATTTGACTGGCATAGTACCAGTATTCTAAGAAAATTTCTGCACAGTTAATTAGAGCTTGCCTGCAAAGTAATGAAAGTGATCAGTCATATGCCCAGTGTGAGAAGAATTTCATAGCACAAACTTGGGAACTGTGAGCAGGCCACAGTGGACTAGCTCAACAAAATGGCAAAACAGTTCATTGGATAAATTGTGAGGGAAGAGAAAGATAATAAAGCAGGAAAAGTGGGACTAGAAAGTTGAGAAGCACACACAATGGTTAATATAATGGAATAAATGAAAGGTAGGGAGGAGAAGGGCATTATTTTTTGGACAGGTACTCAATTATTATGTCTGAAAAAAAGGTTAATAAGGAAGGTAACAGGGAGACTTTCCATGAAAGACAGAGAGAGTAGAGAATGTAGCATGTGAAGACAAACAAATATAGAATAAAGACATAGACAAGGGGCAGAATCAGCAGAAAATATACACAACAAGAGAGGGGTGGAGACACACGGTAGGAGCAACTGTCGATTGGGAGGTTTCGAGTACAAACAGAATATGGAATGACTTAAGGGAGAACAATAAGATGGATGAAAGAATGTGGTTTGAGTCTGCTTGACTAAGACAGAGGACATTCTGGAGTTATCAGTCACCTCTATGATTAACATTGTGGGCAGGCTCTGCATCTGGTAGCTTAATGGTTTGTATTGATATACTCCATCAGTGTTTTGCTTATTGTAACCAGGTCTGTATGTAGTTGTCATATCTTCCTGTAGGTTACTGGAAGTCATGTCTGAAGGTTGCATTACTTTTTGCTGAGCAGCTGCAGAACTTTCTCCAGTCAGTGCTCCTTCCTCACTTTTTGTAGCTGATTTTTCCAGGTCCTTTGTATTTCTTTTTTCCTGGCATCCAGGTAGTATACTTACTAGCCAGTTACTGAAATTTACCCATAAACACAAGTTTACTGGCCTTCTCTGCCACATTTCTGTTTTCACACTGGGAGAGCTAGAATTAAGCTAATACTCAATGTGCAGCCATCTTGGCAGTCTCCTGCTAGCCTAATGGTTCGTGCCAGCTAGTCACTCTAATATCATTGCCAGGAAGTCCTTCATTGTACCAATGCAGTTGTCCAATTGCTGACATAACTTGGCAGCAACCAGCCTCCTCACTTAATACTGGGTGATAAAGGGGAGCCCCTTCTTGCCACTCTCATAAGAAAAGCTTCATCCCAATTCCCCTTCTGTGAGGTGTCATGGAAGTCACTGGCAAGTGATTCAGGTTGCCTTTCACAGAGAGACCACTACCCCAGGTGAGAAGTACTGATGACGTCTGGTGACCCAGCACAACGTGTCAGTTGGTATAGACCCAGCTTCTTGCCACCTCTCCACAGTCTACAACACAGCTGAATTTAAAGAAGGATGAGAAAAAAACAGAATGCAAGAAAATAAAATGAATTGTCTCACATATGTTTATTTATAAATGTATGTATGTATGTATGAATGTACTTATTTATTAATTAACCAGAGTAGACCACTAATCAAACAATGAGCAATTACAAGCTCAGTCTGGGGTACAACATAATGTAACAAAACAATGTATAGCAATAATTTACATTTACAAGTAAGTACTGCAAATCAGATAAACAATACATACATAGAAAATCTAACAAAACAAATATACGTACAGTTACAAAACTGAAATAGAAAAGGGAGAAAAAAGTGGTATAGATATGGGTAGCACTATATTACAAATGGCATAAGAGCTAAACAGTGTAGTCATAGACACTGTATACACACTGTGTTGTCTGGATAGTCAGTGAGCCCTCTTGATGCAGGCTTTCCTGGCTTCTGTTAAAGAAAGTAGGGCTAATTCAATGCACTTTAAATTTGTCAGAAGAAGACAAGAAAGCAAACAGGCAATAGCCAATAAAAATGTTTATTACTAAAATAACCTTAAAATAAATAAAATAAATCTACAATGTTTACAATAAAATGCTGGCACCATGTCCCACATCTCTTCCCCCACTAACAAAGTGGCTAAAGGTGGCACCAACACAGGTCACTATATTGGTATTAGCACTGATCACATGAATGAATGTTGCATTCCTCACCTCTCTGAGAAATTGTTGTCTGGCATTCTGTTTATATACTAGGCTATTGTAATGACCTAGTAGGTGCTACATTAAGTCATTGCACAGTAGACACAGACACAGAACTATCTTGATATCCTGGCTGCAACAGACAGGAGTCCTGCTGAATTCATTGCCTAAACAGGCCACGTCCATCCTGTTATTCTTCATGAGTAGCAAACAGGTAGCCCTGGTTTATTGTCACACAATTGGACAATACATAATGTACATTGATGGGCAGCTACAATGTAATATGGAATGCGACACTAATGGGTCTCAGTGGCTTTATGCAAAAGCATAGCATGCACACATTCTGCCCATGATGGGCAGGAGATAAGCATGATAACACTGTGCTAGTGTGATGGTAAAATGCATTATGGTAGAGACTGAGATGATTGTGCAAAATTACCTCAACAAGTGAAACTCTTCAAACTATTGTCCCTCAACTCTAAGTTGAGGAGTAAATAAAACAAAAAAATGTCAGCTTCCTATTCTGGCGCTCCTCTTCTCAGCTAAAAAAATGCCAGTAGTATGTTACAATAAAAAGTGTAGCAAACTGCTTGTTACATTTATATCAAACAGATTGCTGCAATGTATGCCACACACAAAGTGCTAAAGGATGCACTTCAGTCCTTGACCTCTTTCACGTCTATACTGACATATGGAAAAAAAAAACAGTATGGAAACAAATATTGGTACTGCACTGGCATTCACTAGTATCTGCTGATTGCATCGCCTAACATGTTATACCTGGGACAGCTGATCCCTTCCTACCACCCTAGCTACAATTATATCTGCCTCATGGTCACAGCTGCCATAGACAAAACTTATTTTAGCATGATAAGAAGTGCAATTGCCACATTTCAGAAAACCAAGTTAACACAAGTAAGCCAGGACTAGGAATTCACTAAAAATGCACTTTACTGTGATATAATAATAACAAAGGAAGACATGATACTTAGTAATGCACCTCTATACTGCAATGAGCATTCATCTTTGTTGAAAACAATAGGGACAGAGATGAACCACTGTACAAGAGTGTGGTAATGTAGCACAATTATATAAAAGATAAATGTTCTGCCTTGGGGTAGCTCACCATGGCACAGAACACAGCAGAAGGGCATGGCAGATAGATGCCCAGTTTGGAAGGGTTATGACAAGTAAACGGTCACTTGCGGTATCACACTGACTTATGTGCACAGATCGTAAGACATTGTACAGGGAGCACAATGGCCATTATACATAACTCATGGCATAACTATGAATACAGAAGGAGGGAAGAGTCACAGGCTATGCACAGCACTGCCAACCATTGGCATGGTACTGCTGGAGAGCACTCAGTGAGAACAGAACTGTCGCTGCTGTTGATATATCATAGTGTAGAAATGAACACAGAATGAAAGCAAATGGCTATGTGGCCTCCAAATGGAATAGGAGCAGTGCTGACAAACAGGGGCCAGCCAAAGGCAGTCTCTCACACACACACACACACACACACACACACACACACACACACACACACACACACACACACACAGATCAACATGTAACCCCAGGAATGCACATCTTGTCACTGGTCCATAACAGCAGCACCATCTCAAAAAGTTCACAAGTTTGGGGGCAGATGTGATATTTCTGCTGGTCTTACTCACACACATAGTATGCTTATCCTGGTCAAAAGTAAAACTAACAATCTGGTCAAAGGTAAAATTGACAATCTAGGACCAGGTGTGGCAGGGATATTGGTGCAGGTCATCAGTGCTGTGGGCGACTATAACAAGGACACTAGCACAGCTGTAGCCATAACAAGGACACTATTGCAGCTGTAGGGCAAAATCAATGATATGATACCGCACAACAAGTTCAAGGCACAAGACTTTGCTAGGGACAGGCACATCATAAAAGGTGGACCGCCAACACAGAAGTGGTTCACAGAGGTGGAGTAATTTTCAGTATCCCTGTTCAGGGTAGGAGAGTAAACAGTGGCTTGGAAGTATGAGTTAGGCTGGTAATGACTCCATGAATGTCTGTAGGAGATGCACTAGGTTAGTAATAGCCCACACATTTCCATGTCGTACATTGTCGCAAATATGAGAAGAATGTATTCAGCTCTAATTCCCTCTATATCTGTTCTCCAGGTATATGAGAGCTGAAAGTGCAAGACCCTGCACCACAGGGCATGTATGTATCTATACACAATTCACAAAACTGTTGTGTACCAGTATGTGTTCCACATGTTTGGGTAGTAAAGCATATATTCCAGCATGTCCACAAGTATTGCATTTTACAAGTTCCATGATTGAAGGGTATAGCACAAATAATAGCACATGCCTTCCATCAGCAGGTCAAATGTGGCAGATGATGATGATGTCAATGTGCATGTGGCACAGTTAGACATAGTAAGGGAGAAATGTATTGGTAGCTGTATATATATATATATATATATATATATATATATATATATATATATATAAATATATACATATATATATATATATATATATATATATATATATATATATATATAGCTATAGCTATATCTAATCTATATCTGTATTTATATGTATATGTGGGTGTGGGTGTGTGTGTATATATAAGACACACTGACAGACACACACATACACACAAGTATACCTGTGTCTTAAAAGTAGTTTGAATCTGATATAATTTAAATGAAGAAGCATGTACGTTTTTTTTTTTCAAAATACTGCTATTACTTTGGCTTGAAAAAAACACTCATTGTATTTCAGTACCAATCAAGGTATAGTTTGCCAGCATAGTCTGTAAGTCATTAGTTTTCTAATAAATAAAAAAGTAGAGTAGCTATCCAACACATCAGGTTACTGTGAGACAAGCATATAATACCATTATTTATTTTTCATTTGCTGAGATAAAGTAGCAATTGATGTTACTTTGCCAGAATTGTAATAGAACTGTATTAGATGGCAGAGATTAAAGCCCCTTGAAAGAATTAGGGGAAGATGTGCACTATAGATTTTAACTATATGTGTGGAAAGTAAACTTTCAAGTGTTTGAATTCTGACTGACTACAAGGGGAAGCATGTGTCTTAGCCTGTTGTCTCTCCTAATTCACATTCCTGCTTACTTCCTCAGCTAGACAAAGACAGAGAAAGAAGGAAGAGAGAGAGAAAGAAAACAAAAATGACTGTTTGCATTAGTTGGATGAGTAAAGCCGGCTAAAGACCTGTATCTTGCAGTTCTCACAGAGGATTAACGCTCTAAGTTGTTAACGAGCTGCTTCCTGTAATCCAGGGTGCAGAGTCTGTGTCCTTTCTCCTCTATTTGCTACCGTGTGACTCTAACCAAGTCACTTAAACAGTGTTCCTGGGTCACCCCTGAAAAGGGACACTTATGTTCAGTGTGATTACCTGATCAACAAATGAATAAAAAAAAAGGTGAAAGGCCCAGTTTGGAATGATGTTTTTGCGATCCCAGATAAAGTTTTCACTTCCTTATAGATTAAGAGGATTATGATCCAGAGACAATTTTCCCGTGTTTTGAAGTTATCATGCTAGTAACAGTTTGGGAACTGAATGGATGAACATTATCTGCTTGCCAGTGCTACAGGTGCTGTGTTGGTTTTAGATTAATGCAAACCACTTTTGCACAAAAATTATGTGTTGTATCTTTATATGAGGCTAATGGAGCTAGGCAATGCTCAAACGTCAAATTAATGTGTGCAGCTCTGTAATCACTCAGACTGACACGGCATAAAAGATAATTAGTAGTTCATTACATGAAACATTGTTTGTTCAGCTAAATTGATTTCTCAGCTGCCCATGTTTTGCGTTTACATAGTAAGCGCTCGGCTGCACATTTTGATTTGAGGGTTGGGATAGGAAATCCCTTCCCCACCAATTTTTTTTTTTTTTTGATCATTGCAGGTTTTATATATATAGTTTGTTAGAGGTGGGTGAAGCTCAGAAAATTACATACAGGTGTACTGTGACAACAATCAAGAGTGAGGATTGATGTGTGGAAAAAACAGGCTGTGGTTAGTAGGCTGCGTGACTTGCTAGCTCACCCATCTGCTTTGTGCATGGAAATCCTTTTGTTGTTAGTTTGCTTTTCAACTTGCAGTGAACTTCTGTATGCAGAGAAGCCATAATCCCTCTTGCCTGCAGTAGAGGAAGTTATAGCTGCTTCACAGGAGCGTACAATAAAGTCTTCTCCCCAGCCAGCTTATATGTTTGCAAACAGTAGTATCTGTTCTGATATAACAGGAGAGGTAAAGACATTAAACGTTTTAGAAAGTCTGCTTCTGTTGGAAGACATAAAGAAATATGTAAGGATGCTTGACATCAAAGCTTGATGAGGAATTCTTGCTTTGTAAGTTTAAATACTGGTTTATAAAGCTTGGAGAAGCTGAAAATTGTGAACAAATAAGTCATATCTGTCTGCCCTGCATTCACTGCTATTTTTTTTTTTACTTTAAAAGCTTTACATAGTGCATAAATAAGCACACACACACACACACACACACACACACACACACACACACACACACACACACACACACACACACACACACACAGCGGATAAGACAATGTATGATATAAATTCCTTTTTGTAACTTCTAGTAAAAAGAAAACACATTTTTGTAGAAAATTTAGTTTTTGCATTACAAGGGACTAGGTATATGTAGTAAGTTTTTATCCTGTTCCTATTTATTTTTTCTTACTGACAGGCAGGCACAAAAACTAATAGATGCCATACATATTTCAAAGGGTCCACCAGTACATCATTTCACAATATTTAGGCTAATGCTTCCCAGGGATCATCTGGTCAGCTATATGATGTAGTTGCAGGACAGCATAGTTTACCTCATTTACACAGCTAGATAAAGCTTGGAATATTCACACATCACATACTTTTGCATGCTACAAATACATTGTCACATGCATGTGTGGTTGGCATAGCCTGGTTGCTTGTATCCCTTTGTCTTCCAGTAATAAATGGTGTGAGGCAGTATTGCTGGTGCAGATGTAGTAACAAGGAACATGTTCACAGTGCCTGGTCTTACAAGTCCACTATTTGTTTCATTCTGTATCCAGTATTGGAAGGGCCATGTTTATTCATCTAGTCCAATGTTGCCCAGCAGTTGTATTTGGAGCCAATTTGATCAGTGAGGACATAGCTGTCACAAGGTCTGTCAGTTTTATAGCTAACTATTCATTTCAAAGTCTTTTAAAATAAAAAAAAGTTAAATGCCCATAATTTGTCACAAATATCTATGAAGTTATATTATTGCAAATAAGTATTTAAAAGTCTACATCACTATGGTTCATATTCTGGCTTAGTGGCTAAGGTTTCTGTTTCAGAACTTTAAGATTTCGAGTTTAATGCTGAATGAACAGCAATGCCTGTATTGACGTATATGTTAATCCTAAGTCTTTGTTTGTTTTTTTTTTTCTTGGTATTTTGATTTCCTACTACCTCCTAAGGTATGATTACTGCACAATTGTACATATGTATGTTGCATTTAATCTTACCCCTTTAAACTGAAATTTGACCTAAAAAATTAAAGGCCAATTAACTTACTTGATTAGAATGAATTATTGAGTTAAAAATGAATGTTATTGGGTCATTTCTGTAACTCAGAAACGTAAAGATGGTTCTTTACTCAGAAACACACTTGATCTGGTCCATCCAGTAGACTACTGTGTTTATATTAGTCCAGGTGTGATCGTGTCTTGCATATCTTCTGTGTATTTAACCTGCATTTGTGATAACTATAAGATAATTTGAGACTTATTAGTTCAAGTGTGGGAATGACCAAAAATGTTGACTTACATAAACTAGGTCTGGGATTCCCATTTCTCAGACTATTCCCTATTCTCCAAGTATGTTAAATTCAGAAATTATATATATATATATATATATATATATATATATATATATATATATAAAACTTTTAGGGGCACAGAGACTTACACCACATATCGGTGGTTGCATGAGGGCTTGTTCCCCCGTTAAACAAAAATGAAAGTATAACAGCAATGTTTGACATGCACTTTGCTTTGGCATTTCCATACTTTTCTTTCTGTAATTTGGGGTCCCACAGTTGTGCATCTTGAAATAACAGTAGATAACTTGTTTAATAACTGCTTAGTATTCTAAAACTCATTAACGTTGGATTTGAAATAACAAGACTGAATGACCAAAAATGGACATTTAGATAAACTGAGTACAAGATTGCTGTGTTTTGAATATTACTTTTTCACTGAGGTATGGCAGTCCTGGAGTTGGTGTATATTAGTTTTGTGGGTGGGCTGGGGTTTTGCTTGCCACATTAGGGAATGCAAAATAACTGGTGTTCTCATTTAACAAATTAAAGGAGAACAGTGTTGTTCAACATTCATTTTTCCCCTTTTCAGACTTTTCTTAATTGCAGAGCTCAGACTTATGAGTCTTGGAATTACAATAGAATGCCTTTTCAGTAGCTATTTGAAATTCTGAGATTCGTCAGTCTGAATCTCAGAAGAATGAGACTGAATGACTTAATATGAAAACTTACATATACCAAGTGTGTGACTGCCATTTCTCTCAGTTTTTCTAAGTTATGCTGATCTTATAGATGACATATCTAAGTTTGGGGGAAGGTTCATAGGTGTTTACTAGGCTAATGACCACAAGGGCCATATCAAGCCTAGCCATGCATCCCAAATCTCTGATAAGTTTAGATACCCTTGATAAGTGTAAGCAGAGTCTTGGGAGATGAAACATTTAGAAGCAGAGGTCTGGGGAATGAACCATTTACAGGTTGCCTGTGTCCATTAGAGACATAGGTGCCAAACTATGGTTAGCTTGTCCTCTACATTGGTGGTGCAGAGGGGCTAACCCACCTGCAAACACAGTGGTGAAAGAGAAAGGAAATATTCAACATTCATTGTTATTCAATATTTGTTTTTTTTTTTTTTTTTTTTTTAATTCTGCGGTTTACAATTGTTAGTCTCAAAATTACACTAGGGAGAAGGCATTTTCAGATCCACAAATACATGCAAATTAAATTTAGTATAGCTATGAAACAAGTGTGGCCTTTTCATTAAAATACTAATTTCATTTAGTATTGCAGCTAGGCCATACAATGATTAGGGCTATGATGGTTCTATGACTGACTTGGGGTTTTCTCACTTCACTACATCAATCTTCAGCATTTGTACAATCATTTTTGTTTTTTAGCAGGGGTAAAAGTTTACAGACATTAATACGTAAGCCTTCACCTCAAACATAGTCTAATCTTTCTGATAACACTGCAACATTAAGGAAAAGATGTTCCCTGTGCAATATACCATTCAATTAATTCCTTCATGCGTCACTCAAATGTGATACTTTAGTATAGCAGTGTTTGTTGCACCAGAGTTCACCTCTTTCCCAAAATGCTATTGTTTCATACTAAAACTTGAATTTTCCCTGAGGTAAAGCAAATGGAAAATATAACTGCTTGTTATAGATTAACAAATGCCCCGTGTTGATTATCATTTTATTGTACATTTGTACATTTATTTGAGAATATATGATGTTTAGTTAGTATTTACCCTTTTCAGAAAGATGCTATGTAGAGGGGGACTGCAGTATGTCACTACTGCATCCTGCTAGATACTCCTTTTATGCTGTGCGATGCACAAAATGCAAACTCATTGTAACAGGCTTTTAAAACTGCTATGCTTTATTTAAAATTAAATTAAAGTAAAACTGACCAGAAGTGCCAGTTCCAAAATTTCTCTCTATCTCTATCTCAGCACCACTTCATTTGACAGGGTGTGCCTCAAACTTCCTTTTTTCTCTAGGCTGATAATCTCCTCAGTTTTAGCACATTTCCCTTCTTTTTTAATAAGTATCAGACAGTGTCAGTTTTGTACAGTTATTTACCCCTATAATATTCTCTAGTCATCCCTATCATTCTCCGTACATCATCTGCACATTTCATCTTGTTTGTGTGTGTGTGTGTGTGTGTGTGTGTGTGTGTGTGTGTGTGTGTGTGTGTGTGTGTGTGTGTGTGTGTGTAAGTGTGTGTAACTTAACAGAGTTATCCTACTGTTGAATCCATTTACTAGCTGGATTTTCACTTGTTTTGCTCTGAATATAAAACATGGAAATTGTTAAAACTGACAGCCAAGTAAAGTATTGTTCAACTGAGAAATCATAGCACACAGGGATGTCTCAGGATATGTATTTCCTTATGTAATAGCCATCATTGCTGCTTATGGAATACACTTTGTCATGTGTCCAAATGTTGATTGGTTCCATTACTGTTGTTTTGAATATAATAATGGAACCATATAAACAGGGAAGTCATAGGGACACAATTGTTTTATGATAGCAAATAAATGAATTGGCTTATGACTCATTACTCATTCATTCTAACTTGTTCTCATTTTACTACTTCAGATATCATGGCATTAGAACTATCTTCAACATTTCCATTTGCCCAGTTGATTGTTTTAATGATATATTGGCAGCCTTTTAAAGAAAGATCACATTAACAACAATACGATGGTTGCACTGAACACATCTGATCACTCTGTGATGGTTTTGCCCTTGCATCTGCTGATCACTAAGTTTCCAGACCATTGCTATCTCCCATTGGTTCCCCACGTTCTTCTTGACCTTATGTGTGGTCTCCTTTGTCTAACCCTTCCTCAAGATTCTTGGGGAAAACATGAGCAGAGGTCTACAGTTATCATCCAGACAGCTCTAAAGCATGGATGTTTTTTGCCTTAGTTAACAAATGTATCATCTCTGGAAACAAAATGAAAAATAGGACATAATCCATCAAAATTCCAATAAAATGGAAAAAAAGCCAGCTCAAAGGAAGATACGTAATTAAAAAATCCAAATAAAGAGCCAGAAATGCAGAGAAGTGTTGATCATATAAGGATGTGTTTGACTTATTCTAATAATGTCCACTATGTGTGTGACATTATTAAGAAACATTTGTGAATACTTACGTCTGACGCCAAATGCAGAGAAATTCTTGTTGATAAACCTCTAATTTCCTTTAGAAATGTTTTATTCTATTAACAGAAAGTTGTGTTATAACCCTTTTGTAGTGGGTAATGAACCTGGATCAGATTCTAAATGAACTTTTTATATGGGGATTGTAATGTTTGCGACTATATTAGAGAAGGGCATTCTTTTTTCTACCCAGTTACTGGTCAAAACTATAAATTTGACTTTTATGCTGATTATGGCACCCAGAATGTTGTTTATTTTGCAAGTTGTGAAATTTGCCACATTTACTATGTGCGTATGACAAATCCTTGCCTTAGGGACAGAATTAAGGAGCATATTTATAGTATCAGTAGATGTAATATTAAGAATGCATTGGGTAAACATGTGACTAAAGAGGGATATACACAAACTTTTAATTTTTTTGTGTTGTATGTACGCTTACCTAATGCAGGAGGTGGTGATGTCATAACTCATGCTGAGAAACTTGAGACTAAGTGGATAATGTTGCTCCAAGCAACAAGAGGTAGGGGATTAAATGACTATATCCCTTTAAGACCTGCCCTAAGGTCACAAGGTCTTAGGTGGTAGTACTTGAAATATTTAAATTCTGACTTACTAATGTGTCTTTAGATCTGATGAAGCACCAGAGTTTGGTGTGAAAGCACTCATCTTAATTTCATTGTATTGTTTTTATGGTTGTATTTTATTAAATAATTCATTTTCTACACTTCTCCACATGACTGGCTCTTTATCTGGATTTTGTAAAATGGAAAAGAAAACATAGACTCTAATTAGACAACTTCAACAAATGTCAAGAGCAAATGGCCATACTCATTCCATGTACAGAGATAGATAACAGTGTTTCTATGGTCTGGTAGATTGCTGACAACAGTGGGATAACTGATGTCTAATAACAGAAGGAATTTTTAATGCTTTATTGCAAATTCCAGATATGGAGAAGTGAAACTTGGCATGGGGGGAGGGGGGTTGGATGTCCATAGGCTAGTATAATAATAGTCAGACAGACAAAAAACTAATTTTTATGCAACATGAAACAACTACTTAGAGAGAGTAAGACAACAGTATAATATCAGTAAAATCAAAAAGGTTCTATCATAACTCCAGAGATTAAGCAAAAAACACCAGGTCTTTAACATCACCTATTCCTCTCAGATACTTGCTAACCCTTACCCACAAGTACACGGCCTTCAATATCTTCCCTTCTGATGTGTAGCCAGAGCCTGCACTACAAAAATATCATTGGACCAGAGTATCAACAGCTGTATAATTGAAGGTCCTCTTTATTCTGTGCCTTCCTTACCCACTTCATTGCCAAGGATGTTATATCCCATAGCAGATAAACCCAAGAAGAAGATATTATATCAGGCAACACCATCCACACGATATTTGAAGCTGACAATATTTATTATTTATTTTATTTTACATTTGTTGACCAGGATTGTCCGACTGAGCTGAAGAGCCCTTTTCAGTGGAGGCCTGGGGAGAAAAGCTCCAACATTGTAAACAATTTTCATTCTAAATTAGCATTAAACAGCAATGTTACAGGATTATTACAAGGCATTAAGTAGGAATACAATGTTATACAGTGTCAATACTCAAGAGTATAGGAAAACTATTTCAAGATGTATAAAAAGAAATATGTCATTAAGATGAATATAATTTTTGGGGTAAGTGGTTACAAAAAACAGTTTTATCATAATGTAGTAGCACTAAGGCACAACAGTTACAATAGAATGTTTTTCTGAGGCGATTTGCTTAATAGATTTTAGAAGACAGTAGAAAGAGTAGTCAAGGAAGATTAGAGAGAGCTAGTGAGAAGAGTGAGTTAAGGGCAGAAAGCAGATTAACGTAGATTAACGTATGAGAAGTAGGGGATGTTTAAGGAGGGAGAGTGCAGTGACAGGACCAGTGACTTTTAAAGTGCTCTTTGGTGGCTATCTTAAATTGTTTAGGATGTGTAAAGGTCCTGATTTCTAGTGGGAGCCTATTCTAAGCAATAGTAGGGTGATACCTGTAGATGTTGCATCCAAATTTAGACTTGGGTTTGTAGATTTGTAGTAGGTCTTGATTAGAGCTTCATAGAGGTCTGGAGGGAGAATAATGGGAGATGAGAGGGGATAGTGCCGGGCAGTAGGAAGCCTGGTATAGGATAGCATGGATGATCTGCAGCTGAAAGCGAAGAAGCTGGTGGGGTAATTCAAGCCATTTTAGGTGTTTTAGAGAGAGACAGTGATGGGATTTGTAGGTTTGTTGGGCAGCAAATCTAGCAACCTGGTAGGTAGATTCGAGTTTGGTCAGGAGTGCTGAGTTAAGATTTGTGAAAATTTCAGAATTGTACATTGGACTGGGTAGAAGGTAGGTGAGAGAGAGAGAGTAATCTTGGCTTCAGAGGTAAGGAATTTCTTGTTATGGTAAAGGAGCCCTAGTTTTGAATGAGTCTTTTTGATACAGTTATTAACATGCAAGCCAAATTTAAGCTGATCTTCCATGGTTACGCCTAAGAGCTTCTACCTGAATGGGGGTGTTATTAAGGGACTGTATGGACAAGGAGGGTTTAATATTGTTGAACTTTTTAGGTAGGAAGAGTAACAGCTTTGTTTTTTTAGGGTTAAGGATGAGCTGGTTGTTGGAGAGCCATGTTTCAACTAAGTTAAAAGATGCCTGAGTAGCTGAGAAGAGCTTAGAGGGAGAGTTGGCTGTGGTGATGACTGTAGAATCATCTGTGTATTGCACTAAAGATGACTGAGGACAGGAGGTATAGAGCTGATAAGTAAAGATATTAGAAAGTAAAGACCCTAGGATAGATCCTTGAGGTACACCCCTTTTTACAGGGAGAGGCGGGGAGAGTACAGAGTGCCATCTCACTTATTGAGATCTATCAGTGTGGTAGATGGAGGACCATGCAACAGTATCGAAGGAGAAGTTGAGGTTATGCAGTTTGTGTGGCAGAAGAGAGTGTGAGACAGTGTCAAAAGCTTTTGAGAGGTCCAAGAATAGGCAATAATTAAGTTTATGGTTGTCCATGGCTATAGAGACAGTGTTGAGGAAGGATAATAGAGCTGTAGTGGTGATATGTTTGGGTCTGAAGCCATGTTGAGTGGGTGTAAGCAGATGTTCCTGTATTAGATACTGCATAACTTGTTTATGAATACATTTTTCTAGTACCTTAGAGAGAGGGGAGAGGATAGCAATAGGTCTAAAGTTGGAGATATTAGAGGAGTTATCTCCTTTGTGTATAGGTAGATTGTAGCATTGTTTCCAGATGGAAGGGACCTTAGAGTCAGAGATAGAGCGATTGATTAGTATAGATACAGGGAGAGCAAGAGAGTCAGCTTCTAGTAGAAGAAAAGTGGAAGAAATATTGTCAGCTGATGCTGAGCATGGTTTTAACTTAGAGTGTAGAGTTTTGATGTAGCTATTAGGTACAGGTTTGAGGGAGAAGATATTTGAGGAGATAATATTAGGATTAGGTTCTGAAAAGTTGGAGATGTTAGTAGTAGAGGAGTTTGTGTTAGGGTTCAGTAGCTTAGATATTGAATTGATAAAATAGATAGTGAGGATAGTGGCAGTTTCTTCAGATGTCTTGTCTGGGAATGGATTGGGGGAGCTAAGATTAACGGGATGTATTATTTGGTTAATAGAGTTCCAGAAATTTTTAGGATTAGATTTTAGGGCTGCGGGAGGTTTGTTATAGAAGTCCTTTTTATCTTTGTTTATGTGTTTTTTGTCAGATTTCAGAGCTCTTTATATTTTTGTAAGTCTGCAGAGAGCTTAGTTTGTGACCATTTTCCCATAGTTTGTCTCTAGTTATCATAAGGGTATGAGTGGCTTTTGAAAGCCATGGAGATATGGTGGACTTAATTCGGACTTTGCGAGGGGGAGCAAGTGAGTCTAAGATGCTAAGGAAGGTGGAGTTGAAAGCTAGGGGTGCTTCTTCTAGTGGGAGTTGGGTAAGGAATTTCCAGTTTACTATAGAGAGGAGGGCATTAAAGGTTTCTGTATGGAAGTTAGAGAGTTTGCAACAAGTGATAAACCTTGGAGGCTTTGAGAAGTGGGGAGTGAACCTAAGCACATTTATAGGGGAGTGATCACTCAGGGTGTTTGGTAGGGTTTAAAGTTTATAATATTTGGAAGGATTAGATACAAGTACCCAGTCAATAAGAGTACTAGATGTGTGAGAGTTGTTTGTATGAGTAGGTTGGGAGATTAGCTGTGTAAAGCCATATAAATTAATATGAGTATTAGAGTTTGGATTACTGAGAGTTAACCAGTTAATGTTGACATCCCCAAGGAGGATAGTTTCATTGGGGATGTGTTGAGAAAAGTGTAAAAGAATATTTTCAAGCAGAGGAATGTTATCTCCTGGAGAAATATAGATGTCAGCTACTGTCATAGTGGTGTGGTCATTGATTTTAAGGTTAGCTGTAAGTAGTTCAGCAGGAGAAAAGGATGGGATAGGTTTCATAATACTTGCAATGGTGAGGTGTTTGGAGTAGAGGATGGCTACACCACCCCCTTTTCTGTTTTGGTGATGTTTGGGATCAATAACTTTATAATGGGGACAGAACTCATTTTGCAAGGCATCTCAACCTAATCTCAGAAATTTTCTTAACATTAGGTTCCCAGGGAGGGCGAGCGAGTGTGGACACCCCTTATCAGCCTCTTTCTTGAGGTGTGGGGGTTTTTTTATTAAAAAAAAGACACCATTTTGTACCCTCTTAGCTTATGTGCTGTGGCACCTGGGATCTAGACAACTCTCAATGAAAACAATTAACTGCGTGCTCCACTTGCTCCTCTACTTTGATCTCATCTGCTCCTACCTTGCCTTACATTTTCCTTTTCAATCAATACCCAGCACATCTTCTCACCTGCTGTGCAGCATATTTTACCCAGCAAAAGGTGTCAGCCTTCTATGGATGCATTACCTCGCTCAGTCTCTGCAAACCCAACCTGCTGGAAAACCTAAACTGGGCACCCGCAGTACTCTGCCAAGTGTCAGTGCACAATTCTACCATATAGCAGTCTGTATGCAATTTGCAAAATGATGCATTAGTCTTACCGTAATGCCTCTTTATAAAGGGTGGGAGGGTGGCCTAATGGTTAAGGTGTTTACCTTACAAACACAAGGTGCAGGGTTTGAGTCTCACAAGGGATAATTAGCTAAGCTTAAAATGGCTCACAAGAGCAGTTAACTTAGTACTAATCTGTGAACCTAATCTATGAACCTATTAGCATGCTATAAAATGTGCTTCCTACTCCATGTATCTATATCATGTTGTTATTGCCTGATCTGACAAATGAGTGCCTTAAAATTGTCTGTATTAGAATGAATTCTTACTACCTACAGAGTAGGCTACATGACAAAAATTTTCCATACAAGTGTAGACACTGATTTGTGACAAAATGCCAACAGTGCAAAAAAAAAAAAAAACGAAACTCACTGTATAATGGAAACATTATTTTTTACCAGGGGTTTCAAATCCCCTTGCACTCTCTGATGTAAGACAATAAATTTAAGTGACCCATGATACTTCCGTCAAGATCACTGCACCATGGAGAAAAGAAAGGACTAAGATAATGCAATCCCAGGATTATATAATCATGTGAATTTGTATATTGATGTTTGGACTTCATAGGGGTAAACAGTTATATTCCTAAGCATATCTTGATCATCATTGAATATGCTCATCTATCAAATAGCTTCTAGGTGCATTAAATGAGGTCTACAGATTTACTTTTCTCAATTCTAAGAAAGAGAACCACTGTATAACTTTAAACAGTATGGTGTTTCTACCTGTTATAGCACAAACTACATACTATTTCTGCATTATTACTTGCAGAATTCTAAACATTGGTCACTGGCCCATGTTAGACTCTCAGCTCCCTTTCAAAATATTTCAATATGCCATTCACCTTCACCTCAAACCCAAACCTTGCTGCTATGTCAGAAAATGGTGATAAATCCACATTTTCAGAACTTGCTGTTTGGGATATTATACCTCCGTACGTTTGACCCCGAGGTACCATGTCTTTCCTCATCTCTAGACAAGATGGAAATTTCAAAATAAATCTTAGTTTAAATGAATTGGAAGAATCACTTAACCACTTGCTAATGCCTGCCTGTTAAAAAGTAACTCTCGTTGCCATGTCATCCTGCAAAAAAAAAAAATACCTTTCATTGTCAGATATTTCTTAACTTTATCTTCATGTTACTAATAGCTGATTTGTTATTCAGTATATTTTGTTCCTCATCTATGCTTTTTTGGCACACAGACCAGCTTTTACTCTGTATCATATATGAAATGTTTTTCTATTGCCATTTCAGTGTTAAAGGGATCCATTGAGGAATAGAACATCTATTTAATTGGATGGCATTAAAATCTAGCAGTATTTACATTTACTTAATCAGGTTAACCCTACTAGACAAGGTTCATTTTCAGAGGAAACCTGAATAGAAAAGCTCACAGAATTGTATATTAGCATCACAAAAGTGTTCAGAAGAATTCTACAATAAGTAAATACATTCAGTATTCATCTCACTCAAAACATAGTAACACTATAATCTGTATAGTCACACACATACTTACATGCAAGCTTTGTATGGCCTGGTACCATTGTTTACTGATTTTATTTACGTTTCACAAAACATTAAATAAATAATAATGATGTGGAATGTTGGTACACCGACTTTTCTTTCTATTGCCTAATCCAGCTAGTACTACAGATAGAAACGTATATGGCATAGTGAAGTTCACTGCATGCCCTTATGCATTCAGAACATACACTCATGTAGTGCAATGAGGCAATGAGCCAAATGACAAACAAAAGGGATTGTGCAAATGTTGGCATACTGTCATGAAAATGAAAAGCACAGTTTAGTGACTACATAATGGCATGCAACTCAGGATGGTGAAAAACAAGCTGTGTTTCACAACTGCCATGCACAAATATTGCAGTAACTAGCATCTAACTAGAAAGGTTAAGGGCACAACAAAAGACTGCATTACTGTAAGCAGAATGTTGGCAGCAGCAGCAGCAACTTGACCAAATTAGAATTTGCTAAGCACAAGCTGCAGTCTCTTGGATCAGCAATGTGGCTATTAATGCAGTAGAGACTGGGACCAGCAGAAGATTACCTCCCACCAGTGGACAGATTAGCAGTTCTTGGACTGACTACACACTGATCATTATATAGGCACTTGTTGACATGCAAGCACCAGAGATTCAAAATAGAAGAATGTGTGTTTTTTCCATGCATTTGGATACCAAAATAAAATGTAACACTTGTCATATTAGCTTCAAGAATCTTTCAGAATCAAACTGGCCCCTGTGTATTTTGCAGTTTTCAGCCTGAGGAACACTCTTATTTCCTGATCATGCTTTAATAAGTAGGTCAGTACTTCTGCTTTCTCAATACACTGGGGTAGAAAGTCTGGGTTTTATTACAATGACTGTCTCCCCGAAGTACTGATAGTCATAGATTTTCCAAATGTGTTAAAGGCCCCAGACAGTGAATATGAGCAGTGTTGCCACAGTAAGAAAGGTTACCATTCCATCAAGTGCCAGATAGTGTGCAAAACATTGGTGCTGATAACCCATGTGCCCACACAGCATACTCACAGTGCTTATGGGTCTCACATATAGCATATTAGCCATCTATGTTACTGTTTCCTGCATGATAACATTCCACAGGGCCACCTAGTATGTCAGCATAGGTACAGTTTTGCATCTATATATCCACAGCCACATACCGAACAGGTATATAACACTAAACAGCCAATCTCCTCTTTCTATCCCGAATATTTTACAAATGATACAGGTGATCCCTTGGAGCACTGGCTGATGACACCAGTATGGAATCTCAGAGCATACTTAAACAGCAATGTAACATCACTCATGTTCAAGCCAGAAGTGGGGTCTGCTGCTACTTCTTGATGTTATGTAAAAGAGCACTGCAGTTATGTCACTACTACATCCTGATAGACACCTATTATGCTGCATGATGCACAAAATGATGTGCCATCATCACAGAATGATATGCCATCATCAGGGGGTGCTAGTGACCATTCCCAGGACCCTGCAGCAATGTAGCAATGAGTCCTCCTGCAGCCATGACAACATCCACCAGCAGTGATATGCATGACTGCAGACAACCTGGAGTGACTGCTCCACATCTCTCTAAACATTATTGAGCACAGTATATGGCATTGCAGGCAAGATGGGTATGTTTAGTCAGACTCTGGTGGCTGTAACATACACAAAGTGGCAGTACCCTGTCACACAGAGCAAAATGATGAGATGCAGTGTCATCTAATAGCTATAGCATGCAGTGCATGATCAGGTCACACCACATGCACCATACATAAAGAGGTATGATTGTCACAGGCATCGTCATTTACACAGGTGTATAGGAACACACAAACCCATGCCAATTTATACATCCAGAGGATGGGGGACCACATTTCACCATTGACAGTGAAGTTGTCATGGTTATGGTGGTAGTTGTGTCAGATATGTTCTCTTCAGTGATGTGGTTGAGGGTAGCACTACAGGACCATGCTGAATGGTGACAATGATGGCAAAGTATTGAAAAATACACTATAGGATGGTGAAGCTTGACCCTGTACTCATGAAAGATGTGCAGGTCCAGATGCCTGCCATGACATGGACATAGTGAAATGGCTAGAACAGAACCTGTGTGGTGGATACTCATGAAAAGGCCCTCCTCTAGTAGCCTTATTGGCATGGCCAACCCCACCAATATACATATGCGTGTATATGCTGGAAATGGAATCACAGCTGTGACAGGTGCAGACTGTGTACCTTCCTTTGGGCATCCTATGCATCCATCACTGGGACATGCACAACAATTGCAACAAACAACACTGGAATGCAGAAAACCAGTGGTGGCACTGGCTAACATCCTCATGATGCAGGCCATTGCAGTGATGTGCCCCACCATATAACTGGTCCTTGGAAAATTGAAAAACTTGGCTACCCATAGAACCACAGACCTAAGCCTTCATCAGCATCCAAATAGAATAATATTGAGAAAGAGTTTCATCACCCAGTGCCTACCACTTCTCTGAAATAAACTTTTTCAGCAGGTTAGGCAATCTGATTTAATATTTTCTTTCACATGTAACTCAGATGAATGGATGTGTATTCTCAGATTTTCCCTAGGACTAAGTGGTGTTCTCCCATTGAAAAAGGAGGTAAAGCCTATGCTTGGGTATGGACAAGGCACACATGGTAATTAGGCTGCATTAGCCTTGAAGGTCCTGTGAGAATGATAGAGTTCAAAAGGCTTGATCATAGCATCATACATGGCCTTCAATGTCTTCAGAAAGATATCAGCATCTCCATTTCAATGTATGTAGATGCAGATTGTGTTTAGATTGCAGCCCTGCAAATCTGTTGACTGAGGTCATGCTTGTCATGGGCTATCTGATGTAGCAGATGACTCTGTGTCACTCCACTAGCCTTCATTGCAGTGGGACTCTATATGTCAAATGCAGTGTGCTTTTCCACTCTTGCTGAGCTATAATTAACAGAGGCTGATGAAATAATTAATTTTATAGTATAGGCAAACTGTACACCAGCACCCTGATTGGACAACAAATGTTCTCCAGCAGGTGTACAAGTATGCCCACTAAAAAATGAGTCCACTGCTTCATGGCACCATATCAAGCTGCTGTGGAGCTTGGACCAAAAAAAAAACTAATGATCCCTAAGCAGCACTTTTGCATTTTAGCGAATGTAAAAAAAAAAAGTGTATATGTGTGTGTGTGTGTGTGTGTGTGTGTGTGTGTGTGTGTGTGTGTGTGTGTGTGTGTGTGTGTGTGTGTGTGTGTGTATGCTTATGAGTGTGTTAATGTTTCTCTCTGTGTGTGTGAGTGATGCATGCATGAAAGCAGAAGAGACTGTGTGTGACATATCAAGAGATTAAGAGTGCTCTTGTGTGAGTGAATGTGTGTATGAAAGCAGAGGAGACTGTGGGTGAGAGATTGAAAGAGAGTGTGAGCGGTCTTGTGTGCATATCTCTCAACTGTCCGAATTTATACAGAATGTCCAGATTTTTGCCTCATATTTTTGTCTGTTCCTCATAAAATTTGTGTTTTTCTGAAGTTTTGTGGCAGATCAGTGAGGAGAGAATTCGTTAAATAATGACAAGCATTTGAGTTTCAGGCTTTATATATTTCAGAAAACGCATTATAATACAGGACCTTTTATTCTAGCAACTTTCTAAGTTTATAAGAGCAATATTTAAAATTTGTTCCTATTTTGGGGGCTTTGTCCCTCCATTATTTTTGGCTTTGTCCACATTTTTTGTGCTAAGAGGTTGAGTTATGCTTCTGTGAGTAAAAGTGGGTATGAAATCAGAGGAGACGTGTGTGTGTGTGTGTGTGTGTGTGTGTGTGTGTGTGTGTGTGTGTGTGTGTGTGTGTGTGTGTGTGTGTGAAAGAAGAAGAGACTGTGCATGAGACAGAGAGATAATGAGCTCTCTGCAAAATTGTTGTTTTACTCATTTAATTTTATACACTAAATATATTTGAACACCATTAACATATACTACAGAAAGTTTGAAACATTAGACAGAGAAATTATTTTACATCAAAAATATATTAAAAAATAATATAGCACTTAAAAAAATAAGTAAGTAAAACACAATAATTTTACAGAGAGCCCATTCTCTAACCACAATAATGCCCTCTAGGGTGTGTGTTAATATGTAATTAACGCCCTTCCAGGGGTGTAGAGGTCCTCAACCAACACACACTCTGAAGTGCATTATTGCTTACGTAGAGACTCCCCAAATGGTTTGGCAGTCTGTACAATTAGCAAAGTAGGTGTTGGAGTGTCATCTTTCTGAGTGGGTGTATGCCCACCTAAGACTGAGAAAAACAGTATTAATGTATGTTGAGACTTTTGACGTGCATGTTGACTTCATCATCAGGCCCAAGAAGGTAACAGGCCTCAGCCCAGCTTTTACAAGTGTCATGGTATCAGTGCTGTGCTCTAGAGATACAAATACATGACAATACTGTATGCTAATAGTTACCCCACAAGCCTCATGCCCTATGGTGTGCATATTAGTGACAGGTGAAGTCTCAAAGCCAAATATGAAACACTTACCTGTCCCTGGGTGTCCTTACATGATTTATCGGTGAATACCAGTGGTAGTGGTTAATGCAGGCAACATTGTGTGGGTGCACTCATAGTTGCAGTATGCCTCTAGCAGTTTGGAGATGTACTTGGTTAGTCTTCATGTGGACTACATGATTCATGACATCTGGAAAACATCACAGTCTGACGATACATCTAGACACACCTCTCAACTTTTTTGGTTAAGAATTCTGGACAGAAATAAAACTAATAGGGGAAATGTTCCAAAATCAGAGATAATTTTCAATATTGCTTTAATTTAGTTAAAAAGTTAATATAACAACAGATTTTGATCAACATCCACTTTCAGAACAATTAGTAGTATGAAACACTAATATCTGGCATTATTGATTTATTGCTACCTTAGATGATTAACCAGAAAATCAAAAATGTAGGAAAGGACAATATATGACAAAATCAGGGATGTTCTGCAGTGTCAGAGACTGTTGAAAGATATGCTTCCTGTGATGCCTATCCCCTTCAGTGTCACTATTCTGGGATGCCAGAAATTATTCTACCTCATTGAGTGTGGGACATGACAGAGACCCCCCCCCCCCACACACACACACACATGCACTTTGCTATTTTTTCTCCTAGTAAGTTGGATACCTTCCTTGAGGCACATTGTCACCAGCTGTTTGCGCTCTTCTGACATTGCTGTATGAAGTGCTTCCTCCCTCTGATAGTGTTTATATTGGAACCTACACACAGTCACATAAAAGCTGGTGGCTTCCTTCTCTACTAAACCACCACTGACCCTTTGTCCTCGGTGCCTGTAGTAAAATATCATTCTTTGCTGGGCAGAATTTGTCCATTTTCTGCCACCTGTCCCATTTATACATATGTAGATCTAAGAGGACAGGACAATATGTTGCAAAGCCAATTAGTAGGGTTGTCATAGTGATACAAGGTTGAAACAGTTGGACATGGTCCACAATATACAAACTATTGGGACCTCATATGTTCTGCACACTTAGGCATGTGTGGTTGAAAAGAGATGTCTCACTTCTGTCAGTAAGATAACATCTCCTGCTATGTTTGTATGTGAGCAGGAGAAGGTGGAATAGCATATGAATGCTTTTGTTACATTGTATTACACTAATTGGTATATTGTGGCATGGGAGGTACCATCCCCTGCTAGGTTTGTATAGGAGCAGGAGCTTGAGAGCAACAGAGTACTGCTGTAGGTACCTGCTGTAGCATGAGTATTACATCAAACTAATCTTAACCAAACAGGCATACACTTATAAGGGGGGCATTCTGCAGGGTGATATTTAATTATGTGTCCCACACAAATGTCGCAATGTTGAGCTCTATGTACCTCTTCTGGGCTATTGTTGCGTCTTTCGGCTTTTCCCGGTTAGTAATATTTCTGCTTTTGTGTTGTCACAAACTGATTCAAAGTGCTGAAATAAGTTTTCTGCTTGATTTTCCTTGGTGCACAGTTTAGCATCAACAACAGCATTTCATCCATAAATATCTCTAATACTTACAAGTTTGTATTTTTATGCTAAACAGGCTGTCTTCCCCCTTTCTCTATGAATCACAGTGTTTGATGTGACCTCACCAGTAACATGAATTATAGATACATCTAGCTGCACATCATAAGAATGCCATTCACACAAGCTACATGTGTAGCACAGTTGTACATTTACAATGTGCTAGGATGAACCGCATGCGTCTCGAATCCCAGTTTAGGGCATTTTTCACATGCTGCCATTTTGTTTTGCTATATGTTTTTGGAAGTGACTGCTGATGCTAGTGCCCCATTGAGACTGCCTTCCTGATCTATAAAGGAGAGTGAAAGTATCTCTATCCCCTGCATAGCCAGTTCAAGGAATAGCTGTTGGAACTCTATGTAGATCCTTTCAGGAAGCTGATGCTTGATATGAACTGGCAGTTCTGCTGCCAAGACTGACCAGGATTCCTCATACAGGTGACCAGCTCCTTGCACTGGTGCAATAACCTGTAGCAGTTCACCCTGAAGATCTTTGTATAAAGGGAGCAAAAGGTTAGCAAAAGATACCCAAAACTATGTAGTATTTAGCATTTGTTGTGTGCAATATGCATTTATAATGTTTTTGTTCATAGACCATAGTGGCATGTGTCTTACCACAAGTTGTGTGTTTAGGTGGTTGCCGTTGATGTGGTAATCAGTAGGGGCCATGGTTTTGCTGAATGGTATGATAATACATTTTTTTTACTTAACTTAAGGCCATAACTCTGACACCAGTCATTTGTTGCTGTGAGACCATCTTGCAGTATGTTAACGTCATTTGGAGAGTCAGTGACAGCACCCAACTTACAGTCATCTGCAAACTTAGTCAACCACAGGCCTTTTGTCTTTGCCTGGACCTCTGAGAAGTAGATGTCAAACAGTAAGGGTCCAAGGAAAGATCCCTGGGGAACACCACAAGTGATAGGTCCAAAACAAATCAAGATATGCAGTGAGTAACAAAGTACCTAATTACTATCATATCTCTTTGATCAGATTTCTACTTACATGCCAGAATATTATTACACAGGAAAATGCGCAATTTTATTAATTTGCAAAAAAAAAAAAAAAGGAATTAATCATTATATATGCATAGTCTCAGAATGGTCCTGAAATCTGTCATTGCCATTAAAATTAATTTCAAAGAGTTTTCAATGTTCAATGTAATAAAATTTGACTACTTATGCAGTGTTGTGGAGGTCTTGGGACCCCCACTTTCATTTGAGATGGAAATAAAAAAACATCATACAGTTTCCAATGGCATATATGCTCACCATTAATGCCCCCCCCCCCCATTCAGATTAAAAAACAAAAACAAGCAGGGGTGTCCTCCTTCCCACAGTCTTGTTATTTCTGGTAATTTTGTCATTAAATAGGACTCAAAACAGGATAGCAGTAATGGAAGGTGGTCAGTTCATGGGATAGTAGCCAATGCCATCATATCTGCAGACAGCTGCTTTGTCCTGACACAGATCAGAAAAGAAGACATTTCTACTATAATGCCTTTCCTTTCAGAATATGTATATTTTTCTGGGTTGCAAATGAGCTAAGGAAAGAGAGAGATTTTCAAGGTTATGAAGCTATTTCCTCTTTCATAGTCCCCTGTCCAGCCAAAGTATTGATAGTTTGTTTCATGCTAACAACACTACTATGCTTGATTCAATTATAAATGCCAAAGGTTGAAATTTTACCCTTGGATGCACAAATGTAGACAAACAAAAGCTCTCACTCACAGGATAAATTGCAGCAATTACAATTCTTCTTTTAAGTCAGCTAGACTTGCTGATTTTTCCATCAAATACAAAGTTAATGGAAATTATAAAAATAATGAGGTATTTCATGTTGGATGGCAGAGAAGTGGCACTTATGTGTCTCACAGTCTTTCATGTCTGTCACAATTTGATCAGTTATCAAGGCTAAAATATTATAATCCAGGTCAAAATGGGGTCCTAAACTAGTCTCACACGTCTTTCTTTGCATTGTAAGGACTGACTAGGCATAGCATTTCCTTGTTTGATCTCAGGGTTTTCTTGGACTACAGCCAAGTATACAGCTTAGCAATGCTCGTCTGAGACTGCCCTACCTTAAATGTGGATAACATTCCATTCATGGACACAGATTAGAGAGAAAAGGAATCTTACGTTATTTGATTTCACATGTGTATGGGGTATATGTGTATTCACTAAATTCTAGCAGTTCAACTTATCTTGGAGCCTGCCTAATACAAATCACGATTCAGATATGCAGTTATGTGCTCATCATTTTAATGTAGGCTCAATCAGTCTTCCTTTTCCGTTTGATCTAATGTGGGGATATTTTTATCTAAAATGACTGCCAAGATCAAGCCATCAGATGTTGATCATTTCCTCACACACCACTGAGTGTTGAAGATATAACAAGAATTTGATGTTTTTTCCCTTAGTATCGGATGATCATTTAACAACTGGTAGCTCACACTTTCTGAAGTTATTTTCCAAGATCAGGAATACGCCATATGTGTGTATATTAGAAGTCAGTACGGTCCTTTTTAATGGGTACTAAACCCTTGTTTCTAGTGTCAACAAGGGATTTATCAGGGAGTTATGGTCATGTTATAGGAGCAGAGAAGCACCTCTCATTTCCAAATTCTGAAAATGTTCTCCAGTGCTTAAACTGTGGGCATACCTTGCCAAATTTGTGCAATAGTGATTTTCATTCATTAAATTTGACACTCCTGATTTTTTTTGAGAGACTTTTAGCTATGACAATTTTGGGAGTGAGTGCTAAAGTATGGGTACTTCAGCTGTCAGTAGCATTGAAGTCCAATATGTATCCCTTCTCAATGGAAATCAACCAAAACGCTCACAGTGAATGGCCTGATTAAGTGGATGTTGCATTTCTGCCAGCTTTTTGACCTTTGATAACTTTTAGCTCAAGCAGGCAGTTGACACAGTGGGTATAGATAGTGTCCCCAGGACATATTATGATACTAATTTGAGTCTGTTTGAAGTATTATGAACTGTGAATGTATAGAAATCCCCTTCTTCTATATACTTAACCTCTTTTTTTACATTTAATTTATTCTGTTATGGTTTGATTATGTTATAATGAGTTGTTGCTAATACTACTGTTTTATAAGTTAAGTGGGAGTAATTATTGGAGCCATTGTATATATAAAAAGACACCTGAGCTGTCACCTTTTCAGGAGTCATCATGACAACACCTAAGAATTGCAACAACCATTCTATCCCCCTTATGCTGTATTACAGTGTCAATATTTAAAAGGAAACCCAAAAGCCATATGCATCCGTGGAATGGTAGAACCTTCAGATGTTTCTAGAATAAAATGGGGAATATACTAACCGTTGAGCCATTTGGATGCATCATATCAGGGAAGGCTTATGACTGTAGTAGTGTTTCTCTGCTACACTGGATCAATACGACATGACATGAACAATTATAATTCACAGAAGAATACTAAAGTTTTGTTAGCAAATGCTGTGTAGGATGAATAACTTTTTGCATGTTGCTGTCACTCTTACATGCATAAATGTATTCATTATGACATTTAGCAAGTCAGTACAGAGATATATGAAAAATATGCTACAAGTCAACTAATTCTAGATAGTATTTCTAGTGTTGTTTAGGGGCAGCTGTGATACAGAAACATTACAAAATGACATTCTACTCACTTTTAACTGTTATCCAGCTACAGTTACAGTATGCACAGTTTAAACCAAGAATATGTTTAAAAATATGGAGCAGTGTAATTGATATCATCACAGTTACTAACTTTTAATGTAAATTATTTAAAACAATTAATTTCTTATGCTGCCTTTTTTATTAGGGCTGGGAGACATTAACAGGCAATAAACTGGATTGCATGTTCTACTTTACACTTTCCCTGCATAGAAAGCACAGACAAACAGCAGCACAGCACTTGTCTAACAATTGCTAATGGGGCATTATTTGGCATTCGACACACTTGCAGTGCCGTTGAAGTTTAATTTAGAGCGCTGAATACATCCCAAGAATCAGTCAGTCATATAACTGGTATTTGTGTGAGTGATGGTACTGCAAAAGAATATTGCAGAAAACCACATTCAGTAGCCAGTGAGTACGCCATATTCCCCACTAATGTGCAACTGTAGAGGTAGTATATAAAATATATGTGTTGGGGGGGGGGTCCCCTCACATTAAGATTTTGGAAGAGCATACCCTCTGCAAAAAAAGTGTTTATGACTGAAAGTGTTTTTCAGCAATATGGATTACTCCTAAAAGCACTCAATGGAATTACCATTGATGACTTGACATGAATCCGTTAGACTGAATCACAAGAGAATGCTAGGGTACTCGGTATCTATAGTCTTGTGTTTCTGACTGATTCAAAGGTTTTCACAGACATTACAAAAGAATGGCAAGCAATTTTAAGAAATCCTTTAACAGAGAATGGAAGAGTGATCTTTCTGCTGGATAGCATATCCCATTTTTATCTTTTACCTTTATTTAAAGAAACTCCTCTGGCAACACTCATCTACTAGGCTTACTGTGAGTGCTTTGGTATAAGGGAGTGTTGGTAATGTGAGAGACAGGGAGTGAGTGCTCTGTTATAGGTATGTGTTGGTGGTACTGTGAGAGTGTTTTGGTATAGATAAGTGTTGGTTCTGTGAGAATAATTTGGCATAGGAGAGTGTTGGTAATGTGAGAGTGCTTTGGTATAAGAGAGTATTGGTACTGCATGAGTTCTTTGACATAGGTGAATGTTGGTACTGTGAGAGTACTTTGGTATAGGAGAGTGTTGGTACTGTGAGAGTGTTTTGCTATAGGTGAGTGTTAGTACTGTGAGAGTATTGTGAATGCTGTTATTGTGAGAGTCATGCTACTGACCACATACATATGCTGTGGGAATTTCTTCATGGTCAGGCTGTTTAAGTTAAGATGCATGACTATGCAACATGAGCCCCAATGTAAGATACAAATGCAATCAGGGATATTACACTCTGTCTTTTAAGAATCCACTCATCCTACTATAACCTTGACATATTGATCAAATAATGGCTTCAGCAGATATCACTTACAGTCACTGTTGAATGATACCTGTTTTGATTAGGCTTGGGGGGCTGCTCTGAAGTAGCTATTGTTGGGAGGATTCTATTTCTATAAGGACATGGCTAGTGGAAGGTACTGAGGTAATGACAAATTAGAGGGGGTATTTTTCTGTTGTGATTTGATCCTTACTTTTAGAAGTCCATTTCTCTAAAATAGTATTTTTATTAAGCAGTTTCAAGTAAGAAATACATTCTTGTCTTATTATTTTCTTGCACTGAAAAATTATTACATGTTGTTTACAAATGGACACCCCTGCATATAGGCAGTAAAAATACATTTATTTATTTACTTGACATTTGTTTACCAGGGTGGTCTGACTGGGTCTAAAGAACGTGTTTACAGCAGAGGACCAGGGAGAAAAGCTCCACATACACTGCAATGCAAATACAGTATAATCCAATGCAGTACAAATGACATTAGAAATACTATACAAAATAAGTTGAAAGAACAAACTATGCTACAAGATGTTGCAGTATATTACTACACATCTAGACAATGCTATAGAGTTAAAACATTAAAGATAATAATAGTCACTCTCACCATACATGATGTAGATAGTGTCAAAAAATAGTACGTAGGTAGTGCACTGTGTGACACTGACTGTTATAGTACATGAAAAATAGTCTGTTAGTTACAGTTAGTAAAATAGCAGCCAGAAACTTAGTGATGCAGATAGACAGTGAGAGAGTTAAGAAAAATAGAAGCAATACAGCCTGAGGAGTAGCTTAAGGATATGGTATAGAAACAGAGAGAAGGAGTTAGAAAAGCCTTAGGATCTTGTAGTCTATGAAGGATTGAAATGTGACAGAAGAGGATGATGAGGCTGGTGTGGAAGAAGAGGAAGAGCTGAGCATTAGGCAGGCTTTATGCAGGAGCAGAGCCATGTATTTTTGAGATGATTTTTAAAGAGGCTTTGAAATTGGTTAGGCCAGGCATAGACCTGGTAGCTAGAGGTAGTGAATTCCAAAGTATAGAAACAGTGTATAAATACAGAGAGTGACCTGGTTTTCTTGTGGGTTTTGAGATAGCTAAGAGACTTTTGTCTTCTGATCATAGGGATTTATTTGGTGTGTAAGGTGTGACTAGATTGGCTAGTGCAGTGCAGGCAGTAGGCTTGAAAATAAGGTTGGGCAAGGTGGATAGCTGAATAAAGGCAAGTTGGTTGGGAGTTCAAGCCAGTTTAATTCTTGGAGTGGTTTATAGTGGTGTGTGTGATATTTAGAGTTTGTGGCAAACTTTACAACTTTGTTGTAGCATTGTTCCATCTTGTTTAGAGTAAAAGTTTGTAAGCTAGTTAGGATAGGGGCATCATAAAGGAGGGGGGGAAGTAAAAATGTTTTTGCAAGGATAGTTTTCGTTGCTGCAGTAAATAAATGTTTGTTTCTATATAAGAGTCCCAGTTTTTGATGAGCTTTCTTGCTGTTTATGGGGGTCAAATGAAAGTTTATTGTCAATGATAATGCCTAGAAGTTTGGTTTCCTGCACTATTTCTATGACAGTGTTGTCAGATGCAAGGATGTTGAAATGATCAGTGATAGTGGAGGTGTTTTGGGGATGAAAGAATACTAGTTTTGTCTTCTTTGGATTAAGAAAGAGTTGGACATTTCATACCAGAATTCGACTGCAGCAAAGGACTGTTGAGTTTTTGAAAGTAGTTCTGGTAGTGATTGAGCAGTACAGATTATGGTGGAATAATTAACATATTGAATGAGGGTCCCAGGGTGAGAGGTAGTGTGAAGGCTGTTTGTGAAAATGTTAAAGAGTAGGTGTCCTAGGATTGAGCCTTGAGGGACTCCAGTAGGGTTGTGGAGAAAGAGTGAGAGTTTGTTGGACCATTTCACTGCTTGTTTTGATCCTTGAGGTAGCTCAGAAACCATTTTACTGTGTTATATGAGAAGCCTAAGTTAGACAGTGTGTTTGAAAGTAAGGGGTGGGACACTGTGTTAAAGGCCTTGGAGAGATGAAGGAATACTGAGGCTGTATAGCATTCTGCATCTATGACCTTGTTCCCAGTGTCTGTAAAAGATAATAGGGCTGTAGCTGTGCTGTGGCTAGGTCAGAAGCCATGTTGGGTTTTGGTTAAAAGGTTGTTTTGCAATAGATATCACATTACATGCTGATGGATACCTCTCTCGAGAATTTTGGATATGGGTGACTAGATGGATATAAGATGGAAATTGTATGGATCAAAAGAGTTGCCTCTTTTGTGGATAGTGGTGATGTGAGATTGTTTCCATATGGTAGGTACTTCTGATTCAGAAAAATACCTATTTATAAGGATACTGATTGGGTAGGCAACTGAGTTAGCATCCAGTTTGAGGTAGCGTAGTGGAAGATTGTCAGCTGATATAGAGCAGGATTTTAGATTTTGTAGCAGTTTCTTAATGGTGTCAGCGGGTATAGGCTGAAATGAGAATGGAGTTTGTATGACATTTTATTGAGTAGGGAGGGTGAACAATGACAAGATTGGTAGTTGATGGTCTGGGGTTGGCGCCTGAATAGGTTGAAGGGTGGGGGGGGCGGGTTCAGCACTAGGGGTTTAGTTAGTAGGTCCAAAATTGATTTTATGACATGCTTGTTAAAGTTTTCAGCTATTTGTGATGGAGGGCTATCAGGTCATAGTGTTTGCTCTCCATTTTTTCCAGGATTAAGTAGAGAAGATATGGAGTGCCAACATTTACTGGGTTGATTTTATGCTGGAATTGAAGCTGGGAATATGACTTCTTATCTCTGTTAATTAGTTTTCTCACTTTGTTATGTAGTGTTGTGAAATTAACATGATTTTGTTCATTTTTGTTTTGTTTCCAGGTTGACCAGGCTAGGTCCCTTTGCTTCATCAGGTGTTTACATTCCTTAGAGAGCCATGGTGCTGAGTTCCTTTGGATTCTTTTCATACGAATGGGAGCTAGTGCATTAGGTATGTGAAGGAAGGTGCTAATTAAAGTATAGTACAGCATCATTAAGGGTAGTTGTTTAAAGGGTGACCAGTCTATTTCACGTAGGAGATTGTTGAATTTATGCTGACAAAAATTAGTTGAGTTCCTAACTGATTTTATAGTGTGTACCCTTAGGTGTTGGGGGTTTGTTCTAAGGGAATAAGCTGATAGATGATCACTAAGGGAGCTAGACTGTGTACCAGAAGAGGGGTAATTGGCAGGGTGGGATAATAGGATCCAGTCTAGGGTGGATTGGCAGGTAAGATCTTTGCTGTATCTTGTTGGAGTATTGATAAGCTGAGAAAAAACATACGGATTTATACTATTTGTGGGGGAGTTGGAAGCTATGGTTTGACAATCTATATTTATGTCTCCTAAGATTATTCTTTAGAGGTTTATTATTTGGGATGTCCAGGATAAAATATTTTCCAACACTGGTATATTGTTACCTGGTGATATATATATTACTATTATACAAATTCTTTTTGATATGTTGAGGTTCAAAAAAGAGATTAGTACCTCAGCACTGGAAAAGATGGGTATATCACTAGTGTAGGGTGTGATGTTGAGTGTAGAGGGATATGTAAGTGCTATCCCTCCCCCTTTTTTTAGATCTGTCTCTTCTAGTAATTGCAAAGTTTGGTGGTATTATTTCTGAGTCTTTTACGTTGGGGTATAGCCATGTTTTGCTAAGGGCTAGTATGTCAGGTTTATTTTGATCAATCCAGGCATGCAGTGGGGCTATTTTATTACATATACGTCTAAGGTTCAGTGTAAGTATGTTTAAATCTTTGGGGTTACTCTTGTGGATAGGATTAGAGGGAGGGCCAGGGTTAGGATGTGTGTCTCCACATTTGAGCAGATAGGTAATGAGGAATGCGTACCATGGGAAGTGTTTTTTATTAATAGGTGATAGTACTGATGTCAAGTGTGGTTTCAAAGGAAGTGAGGAGGCCAATTTGTGGCTTTAATAATATGGGAGGGCATAGGGGTAAAGTTGGGAGGATAATTATGAGAAACTGTGTTGTTTATTGGGGAGAGGGTTGCAGGAGGTTGTTGGTGTGTATTGGTGTGTGGGGATATGGGAGGATATAACTGTAGCGGGGTTGAGAATTAAGAGTAAAGAGGCTAGATGGGTTAGAAGGAGCATGTCAACTGTTATAGTGGGTTTAAAAATAGTAAAAGAGGTATTTGTGCATTTGAATATAAGGTCAGGTGTAAATAGATATTATGTTATCATGTGATATGTGTGCAGCTGAGGGTAAGGTTGGAAATGTTTTGACTTCAGAGTGGGCTTTGACAATGTGATTAGGTGTTTTGCCTTGCAGTTTGTGATAAAGAAGGGTGGGGGAGATGTGATTGGTTAGTTGTAAAATCATGGTGCAATGTTAGTTTGTGTGTATAGCACAAGAGAAGGTGGTAAGCCTGGAGTTAATGTAAGATAGTTTGAGGTGGTGATTGTATTGTGATGGTCAAATAGAGAAAGATGCAAAGAATTATGGTAGAGGGGGATGAGAATTCAAGGTGATGGATGTAAGAGAGCAGAGTGAGAGCAGATAAGTTTGGCTAAATAAAAGAAAGTAAGATGTGAATGAAATGTGGGTGTGGACAAGGTAGAGTTGTATTTAATTGGATCAAAGGAATGGGGGGTGGTTTGCTTAGGAGAAGAGTAGAGGAGCTGGGGGTGGGTAGGATATTGGGGAATGGCAGGGGAGCAGAGTAAGTGGAGCGCACGGAGCAGGAAGAACCCCCCTAGATGGTTTACCATCATAAACAAACAAACAATCAGTAAGGTAGAATGTTCATGGATACAAAGACAGTAATTATTTCATGAGAAGCTAACAGAGGATACTTCTCCTTATGTCCTCTGTGGGTACTTAATAATCAAAGAGCTGAAGCCTGAGAACAATGAATATGATATTGGATATCCCTTTCATTCCTTTTCTAAAATATTGAAATATAGGCATGAATTTAACTAGTGTACAAAAGGATAATGTTTTAGCCATTACATAGTAAGACCCATCAGTTTCTAGTGCTTACTCTATCAAGTCACATATGCAATAGATTAAATTTTCCCTTAACTGAACTTCTGTGATGATGAATCCGTATCTGTAGGTAAGGTCAGGTTTTTGTGAATACTACTTTTCTAAACTGCTTCTCATATTTCTTGCAGATGGATAGTTTCATTGCAAATGTAGCTCAGCTAATACACAATTCGTACTGTCACATTTCACTTATATTTGTATTGTCGCCAATTTTATCCATCCCTTGTCAATTTACTAAATGAGTTGCAAGCTGTCAGTAATGAAATTATAATAGATGTTTCCAGCTGCAGTCATATGCTATTGATTGCCATTTTTTTCAGAGCTTCAAAATCCCAGCAAAGTAGCACAATTTTTTGAATGTCTGAAATTCAAGAAGGTGAAAGGGTAAACACATGTAATTATTGAATTATCTTTTCAATTACATTACAAATTCTACATTGTAAGTTTCTGTTAAAATATTACCAAATAGAAATCGCTGCTTTGTTGTAAGTTATAAATTTGCCATTTCTGATATCCATCACAAAATATTACAGAGCAGTGCTGCAGATTATATAGCTCACTTGGCAGAACACTTGAAAGAGATCCATGCAGATTGTGCTCTATTTCCATTAGTTCATATTATTTTATGTTTAGTTTTATCTGAATAAATTTGAAGCAAAGAATTATTCATCTACCTTCCCATTATAACAGTAAGACTGGCAACATGAAATATACCTACCAAGCAAGCCTTTCAACTTCCAAGATGATAAGTTGGCATATAGCCTAGCCAGCAGTATATGCCACGAAAGGCTCCATAGATACTAAAGAGTTAGTAATGGACTGGATACAGGTTTTGAAGTTGACCGGTTTTGGAAATAGCCCAAAGTTTAACTCTGACTCACAGCTTCATTTTGTAGTTAGCAAACGTTGCCAGTGTTGATCATTAATCAATGCCATGGCATGAGAGTTCAGACAGGCTCAAGGGCATTCCCACTGATCCCTGTTGCTAGGCAGGTGAAGACGTCAGGGCCACTAGAATATAACATGCAAGCCAGGTATAAAATAGCTTCAGGCTGTTCCCATGAGCTAAGTACAAGATTGTTTGCACCTTTGTTTGCCAGTTTGTCTGTCTGGTTAGCCATTTAACTATTTCTCTCTCTCTATTATAGATTATGAAAATAATGAAACTAAAAATAAAATCTACCAGTTTGTTAGCTTGGATTAAGGCCTGTACTTTCATGCAGCTTAAGAAATATAACCACTTCTTTCCAGTTTACAGAATGCACTTCCTGCTTTATAGTAAATATTAATATGAGAGGAAAAGCAGAAAACATTAAAAAGGTTTGAAGAATAAAAGTAATTTAAATAAAGCAAAAATGAGCCTTTTGGAAGTTAAAGTAATTTAAATAAAGCAAAAATGAGCCTTTTGGAAGTAATATATTTTCATTAGCTTATATTCTAAGCTGTATTATTTGATTTGAAAACCAGACCTGTATGTCGCTCACTGGACTCCATCATCAACCCTATAGTAGAGCTAACAATTAAAATCATATTTGGTCAAGGAAATGTTTTAAAAAAGGATCAGTTGGAAATAAGATATGAATTTAACAACAGGATGTCCTATTTGTATGCCTTCTAAACTGCAGACTGCTACAAGAGAGCTTTCTGAAGCCCTCAGCAGGAATAGCAAAGTTTTCAAAGGCATCGCCTAGCAACAAAACCCTAGCAAAACATTTGAGAAGCAGTTTTGCACTGCTACCATTAATGGATGTGCTGATTTGTGGAAGTGAGAATTTGCCATGGAAAGATTTGAACATTCTCATTATGAGAGAGCGTGGAGGTGTTCAGTTTACACCTGTAGGATAAAGATGCATCATACTCTGCTTCAGTCAACAGACCCAAGGAAACCCAAAAACATGTGTGTAATCTTTTTCATATTCCCTCCTCACACACACACACACACACACACACACACACACACACACACACACACACACACATGTGTGCCTACACGCACATACATACATATAGACAGTGCAGTAACTTACACTAATACTTCTTTGCATCAAAAGTGCAACAGTCACTAAAATGTGTAACACTTCTATCAAATTACTAAATGCTGAGCTAAATCTCACATAGCATTTACTATAACTGTTACATGTACTTTATCATAACAAATTATAGCCCTTTCTCAGGCTCCCTGAGGCTAACCCAAATTCTTCATCTTCTTCTGCCACTGCGGTCCTAGACACAATGTTTTATTTTGTAAGGCTATAATCTTATACTGAAAATACTGTATCACAGCTAACAATAATGACTACAAAGACACAATATAAAGAAAAACAGTAGAAGGTCTTAAATCCAGACTTAGAATAGCAGAGATGAACATTTGTGAGGCTGGGGCTGTGTGAAAATTGTTTTGTTGAGGCAATAAATTGGCTTCCTTATTATATCTGTCACAATTTTTATGCAGGTTAGGCTGAAGTAGAAATTAAGTATGCACATTGTACAAGGGAATAGTTTAAGTAGTTAAGCAATTGTATTAAAATCCTAGACAATTCAATGTGTATTTGAACAGCAGTCTTGCAACACTTTAAGAAGGATGAGTAGCTGCTGTTAGATTTTACTGCACAATGTTACTGATCATCTGACCAATCAAAGGATGGAAATGCTCCATATTAATACCTGTAAAGTAAGCAAGCTGTGTACATTAGCATCATTGTACAGGTCATTAATGCCTACATAACACTTAAGGTATAACATGCATGAAGCAATGCTTCTTAATCTGGTAATATACTGGCTTGATGACTAAAACAAGGTATTAAAAATAATACTAGAAGAAAGTCTAGTCTCCTTTTCCCTCTTATCAACATCATATCAGTTCATAGGTTTTGTAGTTTGAATTTGCTTTTACAGAAAGAGTGTTCCTGGCTGTCATAAGGAGGTTATATGTAATTTTCTTTTCAAAATAAATCATTAGTTTTTCTCTGCTGAAAGAGTCTTAAATATAAGTGCTTAAATTAATTTTTCTTATACGTGCATAATGTTAACAAATGCAATGATTTGTGAGTGTGTATAGAAACATCTTATTTCTTTAATTTTATAATAGACTGGAAGTAGACAATGAATGAAATTTTCTTTGACAAAATCAGAATACCATTTGTACATAACCCTGCCTGACTCATGAACAAAACAGCATAGACAGTTTGACCCGATTATTGAAAACTTAAAGCAACAATGTTTGAATATAGCATATGATTGCATCACCCCACAATTAACAGCATATACAAATTTACTAGTAGGGCAACATGAAAATGCTCACCATTATATAGTTACAAACAGCAGCATTGCCACAAACGTCCATTGTACCAAGCACACCACTAAGAACAGCATGCCACTACCCACTCCAACCTGCATCCAAATCAAACCATAAAAGAAAGGGTGAATAGAGGGGTCCTTAATAAAACCAGACTCCTCTACCACTGCCTCTTTCCCATGTCCCAAGTAATAAATGGGAGGGAGGGATTGGTGTATTCCCACACCCACATCAAAGAGATCAGATGTTAGACAGATAACACAAAAAAACCAGTATGGTTCCCTATAAGCCTTACAACTTCCTAACTCATACATATATAATTTCCATTAAATTTCTCCCCTCAACCCTTATTGTTTGCTAACTTTAACTTTTAACGTACCCTAGTCAAACAAACCAAGCAGGCGCATATGTAGAAATATGCTGCTTGACAAAGTAAATTTGGACATATACTCTTGTCAGACACAATGAGCAAAACACACTAGCCAGTGTGACCAGTTTATTGAAAACATAAAGCAACAATGTTCAAACATACCATGCTACATCACCATACAATTAACTGCATGCACAATTTTACAATTAGGGCAGCATAAAACCACTTATCACCATATATTCAAAGACAGCAGTATTACGGCAACCACTCAATGAACCAGGCACACCATCCAGAGCAGCATGCCACTTACCACCCCAACTTGCATTCTACCCAAACCATAAAAGAAAGGGGGAATGGAGGGAGGCCCTTACTAAAATCAGACCTCTCTACCACTGCCCACCAGCCATTTGTCTGCAGGCTGTTCCCCTTTCTCCTTAAAAAACAACACCTCTCCCTACTCCACAGCATGTCAGTCACTGCCATGGCAATGTTTACATTGAATAAGTCAAAGTCAGCATCTTTCAGATACAGTGTATGCTCTCTATACCATAATGCATCCCTATATGCTAAATCCTACTGAGGCAGCACATACATATCCAAACAAACAACCTCCCTCACTGTTATATGATTTATAAAATGTCTAGCTTCCTCTAAAATTGTAAAACACATCACCTGCCATTAAACTAACCTGGATGTCATTTCCAAACAAACAAACGTATCATTTGGAAACCTCTCTTCAAAACTGTCAAGTCATGCACAATCTGAGCCAGTAACCTTCTGTTCAGCACAAAACTGAAATCATTACCCCCTAAATGATTAAGCATTAACTTGATATTACCGAACAGTAATCACAAAGTATTTATCTTGCCTTACAACTGCCACAAATGCATGCCTCTAAAACCACACCAAATATCTCCCATTTAAATGGATTGAGATCCGACATGCTGCCATGAAGTCTGATCACTGCATGGTTCACCACCCAATAACTGAAAGAATGGCCAAAGAAAACAATCTTGCTGTGGCCTGAAAAACAATTAAATGTCTACTAAAAATTCATTAAAGCATCATTATCTAATATATTATAAAAATGTATCTGAAAACCACTTCCAAGCTCTCTTTATCACCTTAGCTGAACTACCCTCTTAAACCAAATCCGATAATCTTACTGTTCTAAAGGAATGAGACATAAAGCAATCCTCTCTGACATCCTGGCTTAACATTGTTCTTCTCACAATAGTGACAGACTGCCCTTCTGATACTGCTTTTTCACCAGCCTTCTGAAAGACCAACTAACCCACTTCCAGTTTGGCCACATTCCACTAAAGTGTATCCCATGCAGGTGGACATAACAAACTTTCATCATTGGCATGCAATACCACCTGTAATTCCTGACCTCGCTGATTCCATTCTGGTCTATGTAAACAAACCATGACCACTGCAAACATCACAGTAGTACAAATTTTTCAACAATTCAGTAACTCAAAATGCTCCAGCATACATAAATACCAACAAAATAGACCACAAAATACATTCATTGCAACTAGAAACAACCACTTCCAAACCTGCCAACAATATCCTCAAAAACACTTAACTAATGGTACCTGCATGCCAAAATCAGACTCGTTTACTGTTTTCTAACTCATCAGCATCTGTAACACTCGCCAGTGCTTAGTGATATCCATAAGCTGATCAATGTGGTCATAGCACTAAGAGCTCCATGTACACCTTAACTGTAAATGCTGCTTCACCTAGCTCCAACCTATCACCTTAATGCCTTCATGATAACCTTATAAAGCATCTCCTCTGTTCAATGGGTAGGTGCTGCCTGAAGACCATAAACAATGACAGAGTGGAACTATTAGATCGGCATCTTCTCATGGCCCTTAACCAGACTGAGCTACATACCAGCCTGCTGTATCTTGCCAATGTTTCAGATTTCCTCTGGCACAGCCACTGATATTAACTCTGCATCTGATGACATTCAATGATATATGTTGAACTGAAAATGAGACAGACTATAAGCTGCTTCATTTAGCCTACCTGGTACATGTTTAGCTGAAAATGACAGCTGGAACCTTTAAACTAAGAAAAACTAGCTTATGCAAAACCAACTGCACCAACTCTGACCAAGCTAAATTCCTCATCAAAACCTGAATGACTGTTGCACAATCAGAATGAAAAACACTTTCTTGTTCCTAAAATCATCTTGCCAAATGTTCACTCCCATCCAAATTATAAAAATGCCATGTTCTTTTTCCAGTCTGCTCAGAGTGCTCTTTTCTGTTCCCCTTGGTATTCTCTCTGCCTTTGCCTTCTCTTTCCTGTGCTGAAGCTGTGGTTACTCATTCTGGAGCTGTCACCTTCTATAATATCTGCTCTGCCTGAGCTTCTCTGCTTGCACACTGGTCCTTCAAAGCACTGATCCACCATCCAGCAATTATAAGAAATCAAATATTAGTCAAAACATAACATAAAGCAAATAAAAGATCTAAACTTCATAACCTTTTAATAAACCCTTTAGCCTGACAACCTTATTATATAAACCATCCCCAATTCCTTTTTGGCAGCCCTAGCTTTCTAACCAAATTGACCCATCTCTTCATAACTAAACCTGCAAACTCCCCTGCCATCCTCTTGCTAGCTCACTGTCCCAGATAATGAGAACAATCCATCAACTATCCTAAATCTTATCTCTGTCCATCTCAAAACTCTCCTTACTGATGACATTCTGATAGTTGCTGCCCTATGCTTACTAGAATAGCAATCATTAAAATATAGAATTCTTATGCTAATGACTGCCTATTACTACAAATTCCTTAATCTAAACATCCTCAAGTATATCACTTAATAATACTCCATGAGCTCTTAGCACAAACGATTCTGAACAAGCCAAGTAAGGTGGGAAGGAAACCCAAACAGCAGCAGCTTTAAACTTAAATTTTATATACTTAGCAAGTTGCTAAATAAAATATTTTGTATTAGCATGCATTGTCTGAAGGACATGCAGTCTGAAGCTTAAATGTAGGGTTTCTCCTTCAGTCTGTCTTTTTTAAAGTTTTTCTTTTGAAGATTATTTTCTTTCATGGTAGCATTTTTAGTTCCAAAGTCTCTAATTTTATTTAAAGTAAAACTCTGTATAAAGGTATAACAAACAGTCCTGGATAAAGAGTCACCTTCCGAATAAGAAAACAGTAGTACAAACAACAGATGATGCTCTCCACAGCTGATAAAAAATCCTTTATTCACTGCAGTAGTAAGCGCTTTCGCGTTGTTACAAACGCTTCATCAGACTTATAAAACAAATATATTCACAAACTTCTTTAAAAGCATTCACCAATTAAAAACAACCAATCAAAATACTAATGTGAAATGGTCAATTTCATCACTTTCAAAATAAAAGTGTATTCACAATTGTGTGTGCCTAAAAAGAAGTACCTCTTGCCAAAAATATATGTATATATATATATTTAAAAACATGTGTATAAAAACTATATATACTAACTCATTGAAATATGTAACAACATATAAAAAATACATATCAAAAGCATTATTGAAAAAACACACTTAGTAACAATGTATTATAGTAACTATGCTAAAATTATTTTATGACTCTAATGCTTGTATGGACGTGCTCCTAAAAATGGCTTTAAAGTAACCTTCTCATTAAGTCCTTTCCCTTTATGTGCCTGTAGTCTCATGATCCACCGATTTTCACATTCTTCAGTATAATTTTTTATATTACCTAATCTATTAGTCCTTTTCACTAACTGTACTACACTGAACCTAAAATAATGTGAGGTACCTACACTTAAAATGTGCCTGGCTAGGGCATTATGGTCATCTTCTTTATTAATAGCATATATGTGTTCTCTTACATGTTTTCTGAAGCTTCTATTCGTCCTGCCTACATAGAAGCAACCACATACTTGGCACACAGCCAAATAAACTAAATCTCTGGACCTGCAGTCAGCATAGAAATCAAAATTGAACACCTTACCTGTATCAGCATGAGTATAGGTACTATTCCCTGACATATAAACACATTGGTTGCAATTTCTACAAGGTAATGTGCCCTTCCTATTTGATAGAAGTATATTGTTGGCATTATTTTCATAACAAAGCAACCTTTTAGAGATCTCATATTTCTATAGGTAAAATTTGGTCTTTCACCTACTATATCAGAGATACTATCATCACTAGTTAGAATACTCCAATTCCTAGTTACTATGTCCTTAATTTTCGTATTCATATTTGAATATGGTATGGTTATCCTATTTACATTAGTGCTAGATTCTCTCTTCCCTTCACTTATATTGTGGCCTTCAGATCTATTTAGATAGGGTCTCCCTCTTCCTTTTCTCATATTGGTGTTCTCAGTGTAAATATTACTAACTTCTTTCCTATTATAACCTCTTGCTAAAACATTTTTAGCTAATGTCTCTTTTTTATCACTGAAATTACTATCTTCAGTTGTAAGGCGGGAAATTCTCAGAGTTTGACTTTCTACAATATTACTATATATATGCTGGGGATGCATGCACCTACGATGTAAAATGTTGTTTCTCCAACATGATTTCCTATATATCTCTGAATGCATTTCATTACCATTTTTCATTATTTGCACATCCAAAAACTCTATCATATTAGTCGAGCTTTTATATTCAAACCTCAAAAAATTGATTGTACCATTTATATAATCCATGAACTTAATAAGTTCATCTCTGGTTCCATCCCATACAAAAAACACGTCATCTACGAAACGCTTATAAAATTTTATATTTCTACCATAAATTGTATTAGTTATGACATAATTATTCTCCCAATATGCCAACACAAAGTTGGCATATGAGTTGGCACAAGGGGTGCCCATCGCTACCCCTTTCCTTTGCAAATAATAAATATTATCATAAGTAAATACATTATTGTTCAATACCAAGTCAAGCAATGTTAAAGTTCTAATAACCAAATCCCTTGATATGCCTTTTTCTATGAGATATAGCCTCACATACTCCATCTCTGCATCATTTGGAATGGAGGTAAATAATGATACAACATCTAAAGTTACCAATAGTTCATCATTCAATTCATTCAATTCACCCCGAGAATAAATATAAGTACCATAGCTCTCCAAAAATTGTTGTGTATCTTTAAGTATTGTTGCTCTGTTATCAACGACAGGTCTGAGCTGTTTCTCTATATAAATGGAGGCAGGATCCATAAGCCATCCACCACCCGGTATAATTGGTCTCATTGGCGGACAGTTCGGGGTTTTTTGTATCTTAGGGAGGCCCCTGAACGTTGGAATCAAAGGGGACTCTACCAAAAGATATTTATACAGTTCACCATCTATAACCCCACATAGGAACAAATCATATAATTCCATATGTACACTTTTAATCAATTTATCTAACGCCACATTATTCAACACAGAATATGTATCAGCATCGTTTAGCATATCTTTCATAGTATTAAAATACATTTCATGGTCTAAGACCCCAATCGCACCTCCCTTGTCTGCTTGTCGTATAATAACCTCCTTATTCTCTTGTAGTCTCCTAATTGATGCAAACTCCTCTAGTGTTAAATTATAAAATTCAGATTTAACACCTGACTGATACAGCTCAAATAAATCTCGTTCACATGCTCTATCAAATGCCTCCAAAAGTGGATGAGTTGGAGGTATAAAAGTTGAAGGCTTCCTAAATACATTCTCAGTTCCAACATCATTATTACCAAACAACATTCTTAAACTAATATTTCTAACAAACTTTTTAATGTCCAACAAAATATCAGTGATAGCAGATTTTGATGGTATGAACGATAGACCACGATTCAATAAAGATATTTCACTATTAGTCAGTGTATACTTAGATAAATTAACTACTAAGTCTTGGGGGTCAGTTTCAAAACTTTTCTCTGAAACTTGTACCTGTTCTCTGAAGTTTTCCGCTTCCTTGTATTCCATTGTGGTGACCAACCTGATCTGTCCATTTGTCGTATTGGTAGAGGAAAAGGGATTGTTGTATCATGACCCAATACATCCTTCGACACTGCCTGTGTCGAAACATTGCTGAATGAAGCAACAAAGTTATCTTTATTCAATGGTTCTTTTGTTGTTATGGTTGGCGTTGAGTCAATCGCTATTGCTGTTGAGGGACCCTCTCCCACATTCCCCTCTTCTCTGCTCACAGAACTGTTAGCAGTACCAATAGCACGGCCTATAGTTGACGTTGCGTGCGATGACATCGCACCTGCTTGAGCGTCTATTCTCGTAGCCATTTTTAGGAGCATGTCCATACAAGCATTAGAGTCATAAAATAATTTTAGCATAGTTACTGTAATACATTGTTACTAAGTGTGTTTTTTCAATAATGCTTTTGATATGTATTTTTTTATATGTTGTTACATATTTCAATGAGTTAGTATATATAGTTTTTATACACATGTTTTTAAATATATATATACATATATTTTTGGCAAGAGGTACTTCTTTTTAGGCACACACAATTGTGAATACACTTTTATTTTGAAAGTGATGAAATTGATCATTTTACATTAGTATTTTGATTGGTTGTTTTTAATTGGTGAATGCTTTTAAAGAAGTTTGTGAATATATTTGTTTTATAAGTCTGATGAAGCATTTGTAACAACGTGAAAGCGCTTACTACTGCAGTGAATAAAGGATTTTTTATCAGCTGTGGAGAGCATCATCTGTTGTTTGTACTACTAAAACTCTGTATAACTGTTTTCCTGTGGAATGAAGAGTACAGGAACTTTGGTGAAGTCAAGCCCAACAAATGTAAATGGAAAATGGAGTCATTAAACACAGTGTTACAAATCTGCAGAAGGAAAATAGGTGAGGCCACCTCCACCAACAGGCCACTCACTAGTGGTGTCCCCCAGGGCTCGGTACTGGGTCCTCTCCTTTTTGGCATCTATTTCTCTGAAATGGAAGCAAATGCTGAAGGTTTATGGCTGACTAAGTTTGCAGATGATTGCAAGCTGGGAGTTATCATCAACTCCCCTGCAAACACTAGCATTCTTCAAGAATGTCTGTCTCTGACTAATAAATGGTGCCAAAGCCATGGTTTTAAAGTCAATGCTAAGAAATTCATAATTGTATCCTTTCTGAAATCAACCATTCTGGCTAATTACCATGTTGATAATATACCCCTAAGAGTCGACCCAGTGGTCAGGGATCTGGGTACGCATGTTGGCAGTAGCATTACCTTTGACCACCATGTGGCCACAGTGGTGAGGAAATGCTTTTATATTGCACAGCTTATAAGTAAGGGCATGGCATCTAGGTCCAAAGAGGTCATTATCTGTACTCCACCCTTATCAGACCAATCATAAGAGTACAATGCTCCCTTTAGTATGTGCCTCACCAGGCATATGCAGCAACTACGGTGACCTCAAAGGTTCCTTACAAAAAGAATACAAGGCATAACAAATCTGCCTTATACAGAGCACCTTAAATCCAGTTCCATCTACTCAGTCTCCTATAGATTGCTGAAGGGTGATCTATGCCTGACTTGCAAGGCATCCACAAATCCCATACATATGAATGTCATACATATTCATAAGTCAAAGATTACCAGAAATACAAGGTATCAGGACTTGAATTTTGTCTGTCACATAAACAGAACATGCTGGAGAGACAGATATGTGTTCCAGAGACTGTCCCTCCCATGGAACAGGCTTCCCATCCATGTGAGTCTGAGTTTGTCTATTACCCAGTTTAAGCAGAAACTAGACAATTGGATGGGGAAAAGGCAATTCATACCAGACCTAAAACCCAAGTCGCTTATGAGTGAGGTAGCTTATAAAGGCTTAGCCCTCAATGTCCGATTTGGATGCAGGACATCATTATTCTTTTGGGAAACTTGGCTAGGCTTAGAAAGGCCTTTTGGGTCCTTAGCCTAGTAACAGTCTATGAATCTATAAATAATACTGTGAAAACTAGAGTTCAAACATCCCTTTCACTCTTACAATTGCCAGAAATGGGAGTATTTACTTTCTTCTGAGATCAGCAGCCATAGAATTGGTCATATTAATTAATGGCAGTGTGTTAGGTTCAAGAATTGAAAATAAATAAATAAATAAATAAAATACAATTTTCTTTTGGAAAACATCTGTCTTTTATCAAAAATTATAAACATTTAATTGTTTATTTAACTAAATATGTTTCATGCATTCAGAAATCCATTTGAACACTTTAGGCCGCTTAGCTGTCACTATATATATCTTACCAAATCTGCATTTATTGGATAGCATAGATTAACATTCCAATCAAACCTTGCAGATGGATGACTACAGTCATAGAAAGAGACTTCAGAATCTAGCACAAATAGATAAGTGAAGGAACAAGTTGTAAATTATGCAGGCAGGTAAGGGAATGGATAAGCTTACCCAGAGAGACAAAAGACTAGGAAAAACAGCTGCAACAGCATTAAAAGCACTTGATCTTATCAGGTTTGTCCTCCTGGTAAATAGTTTTGCTCATAGAAAGGACACTTTTTTGGAACTCAGCTGAATACTGGCATCCACAAGCTTATCTTATATTTCACTTTTCCCTACATTCATATGGTGCACATCCAAAGAGGTTGCTAAACTGTATTTATTTCAAGTTATCTATGACTTCCCAATGTCCAGTTTCCTATCTACAGAATTCCAACTATTAGTATCTTGCTGACAACTCTATCACCATGGGTTATGTAAAGGGTTCATGAAGTAAAAAAATGGTCCAATGTGCATTTCTTGTTTTTCTAGCTTATTGCAGACTTAAAAGTATTATATTTAGAGATCAGTGGTTTGGATTTAGAGCCACTATTTCAGGACAAAGTGGAGAAGCCTCCATCACTGCTTAAATATTTTTAAGCAGATCAGTTTAGATTAAGTCCACTGGGAGTTAAACGGAGAGGTGGAACAATTGAAGTCAGGAACCTGGGGATATGGCAAGATCAAAAGAGGTAAATACATTTAGATCCTATTTACTTGTACTGTTAACACATGCAGAAGAAATGACTTTTTAATAATGAATTTTGTGTTTTGTGTTTTTTTTTGAGAGAACGGTTTATATGTTTATTGATTAAGCTAATAACTGGTACCTTAGAAAACTGGTGCCACATTTGAAATAAAATAAAAAGACTTGTTTGCACTAAAGTTTTGTGTTCCTGTTTTGTTGTAGTTTCTGTTAGTAAAACCTTTTATTTAAACAAAACTTACATTTTCCAATTAAACAAATAGTAATCAAGAGCATTTTATTTGAATCTATTTTAGTACTTTTTGTTACAACCCTAGGATTCGATAAACTATGTGTAGACTTCATTCTTAGCCTAAATGGAGTTTACGTGCTTTCGTCACAATGCGTGGCAAGCAACAGCACTAATTACATATTCATGCAGCGCAACACATTTAAACGTAAACAAGTGAAGTTTCGTTGCTGACAACAGTGTTGCTGGCCCGGAAACCATGTAAAGCACCACAGATAGGAAACTTAGTTACCTGAAAGCAAAGTAGTTTAGCAGGATTGTGCAAAATGCCACAATGATTACCAGGGCTTAACATATAGTCATGTATATGGTCCAAACAAGTACAGGACAGCGTATGCAGTGCAGAGTGTTGTGAAATCACATTCCAAGCATTCTGTACAAATGTTGTGTAAATGATCTGTAAGGGGGCATGACTGCCATGTAAAATAAACAGTCAGAGAAGTATGTGTGTTGAATAAGGACACAGAGATGCATTCTAGGAATGAACAGAGGGATAGAGGACAAATGAAACATCCTAATGTACAACAGATGAGTGTATGTTAATGAAAGACAGTTGTAGCAGGAACATCAATCACATGTCAGTATGGTTTAGTAGGATTACACAGTGAAAATGTGTATCATGCGACTGTTACACAAGGTGACATAACAATGGAGAAGATGTCTTTGTGAGATAAGCATCCTTACATGAACAATGCAGAGCACATCTATCAGGGATGTTATATACAATCAAGGTAGGGTGCATATTGTGAAGCTGTGCAAACTGACTTCCTGAATATGAGTGTAATCTCAGCAGAGGTCTCCAACAAGTGGGACACATTTACAGGCTCATGGACAACAGTAAAAGAAGCGTGCACAATCATGGACAATATCAGAATAACACCACCAGTAATCCCATGTCTCTGACATAACTTGTGGTTATGAGTGATCAGAGATGATTCTGCACAAACACACTTGTACAACTATTATGACATGTCAACAATCTATGAGGAAAATCAAGCACACCATCCTCACACTGTAACATCTGCTGGACATGTAGGGAGGGACACTACTATACCTGTATGTGACATTTTGATCAGTACAGGCCAGCTGACTGGTGTGCATGGCATATAAGTATATATATATATATATATATATATATATATATATATATATATATATATATATATATATAGGTTCATAATAGGCTATCTGCACCCTGGGGCATTTATAAGCCTAGCCCGATTGTGTTTGGCTTATGCCACCCCTTGATTTGAATATACTGTGCCCTTTATAAAGTTCAGTTTACTGTGCCTCTGTCTAATAGTGACATGGAAGTAATCCCTGGGACAAACCTACGATCCCCCATCCACTCATCAAGATTCTTCTTGAAGAGACTCAGTGAGGTGCTCTGCCTAACATGAATTGGAATTCTATTCCAGAGTGAAGGGAGCCTCTGGGTTATGAATCTGTCCCTCCAGCATGTTCTATTTATTTCTGTGCTGAGGTTCAAGTCCCTCGAGCGCGTGGCTCTAAGGGATTTAGATTTACTGAGGTGGAGCATGTCCATTAATTCTGGGTTGGACATAGCCTTATATGTCAGGCATAGATCGCCTTGAAGTAGGCGGTATGCAACTGAGTAGAGCTGGAGTTTTTTTAAACGAGCAGCATATGGCATCTGTTTGAGTCCCTTGATCCTCCTGGTGAGGTACTTTTGGGGTCTTTCTAATTGCTGCAGGTGTCGGGTAAGATACATCCCAAAGGGGGCATTGTATTCTATGATGGGCCTGATGAGGGATGAATAAAGGGGCATGATTACCTCTCTTGATCTAGATGTCAATCCTTTCATGATGAGGTGGGCTATGTAGAAGGTCTTTCTAACCACTTTGGCAATGTGGTTGTCAAAGGAGAGATTGCTATCAACTTGGATCCCCAGATCCCTAATTACTTTCTCTGTACTTAATGGGCTACCACCTATGTGGTAATTTGTGGGCACATTGTTTTTGCCAAAGGGTATGACTATACACTTTTTGGAATTTAGCTTTAGACCATGGCTCTGGCACCAGTTATCCGTCTCTGCGAGACCTTTTTGAAGGATGTTTGTGTCAGCTGGGGAGTCGATTATGGCGCCCAGTTTGCAGTCATCTGCGAACTTGGTGAGCCATAGTCCTCCCACACTGGCCTGTACCTCAGAAAAGTAAATACCGAACAAGAGAGGTCCCAGGACAGAACCTTGTGGGATGCCATTTGTGACCGGTTTCGAGTCTGACATGGCTCCAGCAACTCTGACACTGTGGGTTTTGTCTTTGAGACAGTTTGCGACCCATCTTGTGACATAGGGGTTTATATTTAGGCTGGATAGCTTATCTATGATGCCCGAGTGGGGTATTGTGTCAAATGCCTTTGCAAGGTCCAGATAGGCTGTGTGGACTACCTTCCCTTCATCTATGGCCTTGATGACTGTTTTGAAGAAGTCGACCAGGTTCAAAAGGCAGTATCTGCCCTTGACAAAGCTAAATTGGGTAGGATCTAGTGTCTGTAGGTCCCCAATGTCTTTGTTTATGAGTTCCATGATGATCCTCTCCATAGCCTTGCAGACTAGGCTAGTCAGGCTTATGGGGCGATAGTTTCCAGGGTCCGTAGAGGTGCCACCTTTGTGGAGTGGGACCACTGTTGCTGTACGCCATTCTTTGGGCACATATCCTGTAGTGAGGCTGAGATTGTACAGCAGTTTTACTTGAGGGATTAGTTCTTCTTGGAGTTCATGCAGGACGCAACCCGGGACGCCATCTGGTCCCATGGAAGCAGTGTTTTTTGCTTTGGAGAGGGCAGCCTTCACCTGAGCATCAGAGATGTTTGGGAGGCTGCACTCTGCTGGGATAGATACTTGCTCTTTTGGGGGGGAGGGGGTGGAGAAGTTTGCAATGAATCTGTCTGCCAGGATATTGGCGATGTCTGTGTGTTCAGTGTATTTTTTGTTATTTAGAATCAACTCAGAACAAGTCTGGGAGTTGCATCCCAGGTTCCTAACATAACTGAAAAAAGCCTTATGATTGTCTTTAGTGTCCTGTGCAATTTTTCTCTCGAAGCTGGCCTTGGAGGATTTTATGAGGGATCGTAATTTTTTGCTAGTACTGATCAGAGATGCCTTCCCTTTTAGGGATTTTGCTCTTTCATGTAGTAGCTTCCTCCTTCTATTGTACAGTTTATTTATGGTTGGGGTCCACCAGACTGGACGCCTGCCTTTGGATAAATGGGTCTTGATTTTGTTTGGGATAGCATGATCCATGCATACCTGGAGATGTCCGTAGAATGTGTTTATATAGGATTCTGCAGTTTAGGCCATAGTTTCCACTGGCCCTGGGGCCTTGAAGGATTCCACTTCAGTTTTGAGAAGTGTGAAGTTTGCTTTTGAGAAGTTTTTCACTGTGGTTTTCTGGGCTGGGGGTGGGGTCGGGATGTGGATATCCCGTGAAATTAATTTATGGTCTGATCTTACCAATGAGGGATATACTTCTGGTATGGAGCATAGAGTCACCATGTTGGTAATGATCAGGTCTAGTATGTTATCTCCTCTTGTGGGAGTGGTAACTAGTTGTTCCATAGCATTTGAGTTTATAAATTCAAGGAACCTTTGGGCTAAGGTGCTGGGGCTTGAGTAATGCTCCCAGTCTATGTTTGGGTAGTTGAAGTCACCCAATATAATGGTGTTTGGAGAGATTTTCATGTTCTCCAATGTTTTCAGGAAAGCCGAGTGGGATTCCTGACTTTGAGAGGGTGGTCTGTAGGATGCTATAAACTGAAAAGCAGTCTTGCCCACTGTCAGTTGCACATGGATGGTCTCCGATACTTTGTGCAATGCCACTAACCTGGAGGTGTGGAGATCCTTGATAAATATGGAAACTCCCCCTCCTTTTGTTATTCAGTCCAGGTTTTGGGGCCAAAAAGCATGATATGAGGTATAACCTGGTAGTGCTGGAGTGCTCTGGAGCCTTGAACCAGGTTTCTGTCACTGCACAGATATCGATGTTCTCCATACTGAGGAGAGCTTCGAGTGCATGCATCTTGAGGTTAAGACTTCTGGCATTTAGCAGCATTACCCTTAGTCTCTTGTTCCTTGTGCTGTCTATGGAGGTGGGTTTGACTTTTGAGCCTTGCCTAAAAAAGACACTATGGAGGTGGCAAGAGCCTTTGCCAATATCCAAAAGCCCAGGGGTGACAGGTGCAAGCCGTCCCTAGCGAAGCAACGTGGCTTGTCGAGCATGTCATCCCAGGCTGACAGACACTGGATATATATATATATATATATATATATATATATATATATATATAGAGAGAGAGAGAGAGAGAGAGAGCACAATCCGCACTATCACAAATGTAAAACATACCATCAATATTGTTAAAAAGCTATATATGTACTGTGTGCATCACTGGAACAGATATCATACATGCATCTGGGGTAACACCTTGATGGGGGTTCTACACTATCAGACACTAATGTTTATGCAACGGAAAGAATACCCAGGTATGGCCAATAAGATGTTTGACAGCTCACTGTGGCAAAAGTGGTACACTTCACTTACACATCACTGAAAGAGGTATAGGGCAGTACATGAAGAAGGGGGCATTGTATTCAGTTACTGGTGTGATGAAGGCTGTGAACTATGGAGGTATTATGGCCTCTGATGTGAATGTCCTTCACATAATCAGTAGTTGTATTACATACAAGGGAGTAGTCAGCACTGTGACCATATGCTGGTGGATGTTCCACTTACCATTTACCCCAGGACACAGATCACATATCTATTGGTCTGATTATAGGGTATGATGTCCGCATTATACTTGGGTTGTGTGTTTGTTTTTCTGACATTAACAAATCCCCCCATATTTTCTTGTCATTGCAGATGTTGTCATGGCTGTGGCAGCAAACTTTGGTGTGTGTCAATACCGTCTGTATTATACTAATTTTATACTAATATTGGGTCTATATCACTTCATCGAAGTAACACTTCAACAAACGGCATTTCATTGGAAATGCCTTTTATCGAATTCCACTCATGTGCCCCCCTCCCCCCCACTAATTATATATACCATCTCCAAGATCACACCACAATGAGGAAAGGGCAAATTTCCCGATCTTCACTGGACAGCAATCTCAGTATGAACAGTTCGATGAATGGCATGGTTGATGTAAGTGCAATGAAAATGCCATTCTTGATAGGGAGCTCTAATATCACAACTGGAGTCAATGATTGCCCACAATCTGTAGTCCTTCAGACAACTGTTTGGACACAGGACGTGTACATCATCTTTGATGTCCATCACTTAAATAATGGACAGGAAAGGGCCTAGCAGACAGACCTGATGTACAGACCTGATCACTGGACCTGAGATATAGATCACTTCACACATGTCAAAATATTTAGATGCCATGTATGTGATAAACTGTTCTACCCATTTGGTGATATAGATATATATGACCACATCTGATAGCGTTGAGTGAATACTTCATTGTGGATTTGTGTCATATGCCTTGGCCTTGTCAAGTTCAAAAGGCTGCTAGTGTTATTGTCATGCATGCTCTCGATGATCTCTTGAGGATATCTAACAGACATAACAGACATGATGTAGCTTTAACAACTCACACAGGTCTATTTTACACACCTGGGATATCATTAGTGTCCATTTAAAAAATGTCCATGATGACATGTTGGTCTGCTTCACAGATGAGGAAAGTCAGGATGTATCTATACATGCATGCATTGGGTGCTATCCCCCAACTCACATGGATGAATGTTGAAAACACCATTCTACAGCAACATAGTCTGTGTGGAGGGTGTGTGGAAGTGTGTATGCAACCATGTCAGGAAAGTGTACATGATGAGTTACATGATATGTATCTGTAATGTTGTCACAGCCCATTGATTTTGTGTGATAGGCCTGGATGTAGATAATACAGTGCATGCTGGCTATCGTCAAATGGACTAAGGTTTGAATACAATCCCCCATGCAGAGATCATTGAGAATTCTCCCAGCTGGGGAATAAACCTCATGTCACTAGATGGGTAACCAACTGGCTCACTCACAGAACACATACTGTGAAAATTGGTGAATCACCCTGTACTAGTAGACCTGTCACCATTGGTGCATCCCAGGGATCTGTCCTTGGCCTTTTACTGGAAAGAATCTATTTATCAACATTTCAGACTAAAATATATCTCCTTTGGCTTACCATGTTTGCTGATTTTTGCATACTGGGTGCACTCATTGAGTCCACTTATGATGATAATATATTACAGGGGAGGCTAACACAGACAAATGATTGATGACAAAGCCGCACTGTATCCAAATAAATGCAAAAATGTGTCTTTACTTTGGCCTTCTGCAAAATGGAATTCCCTGCTAATTACAGCACTGACAACAGTCCTGCTAAACTGAAACCAGTGATGCAAGACCTGGGAACACACATATGTAGCTCTCTGAACTTTGTCAGCCAAATGTCCACGCTGGTATTGAAAGTCTATGTTGTGCACATCATCAGTCATGCCATGGTATTGAGATCTCAGGATTAAATTACAGCGCTGTACTCAAACCTCTTCAGAACAATAATATAAAGTATATTGTTCTCTTTCACCTCACCAGACACATGCACAGCTGGAGAGACCACACGGGTTACTGACCAAGAAAACAAAGTGCATACAAACCATGACATGATGCATGTGCATAGACTGAAATATGGGTTAGTGTAATCTGTATCTTAGAACATGAGATGACTTTTACCTGGCCTCTGACTAGTAGGAATAGTGCACATCCACAAATCACATATAGCTGATGACATGAGCAGTGTCTGGTAAGAACAATATGGCAATAACAGTGTCCCACATGCTGGTGTAAAAGGCTCTTTTTAATGTCAAGCATATGCACACACACACACACACACACACACACACACACACACACACACACACACACACACACACACACACACACATATCCAGTTGACTGCAGTGAGAATAGTACTCCTTCCTATCTAAGTGCACAGACTGCAGAACTCTCTATTTAAGCAAATGACACAGGTCAACTCTGACTTTTACAAGACTGCAGGTGAACATATTGGATGACATCAGCAGGGCATGTTGGAGAGAAGATTTTGGGAGGCCTGCATGAAATGGATGTGCAGGCATGTACACGTCTCAAAATACTGCCAATCCATGGGACTGCAGAGGTAACTGTAGGATACACACTTCTGCTCTTCTGGCTACACACACACACACACACACACACACACACACACACACACACACACACACACACACACACACACACACACACACACACACACACACACACACACACACACACACAAAATTGACTGCAATGTAGAATGTGTGTGTCTCACCATTATGGACACATAGTGATTGAAGTGTATATTGCCATCAACATGGGTTCCCAATTCTCACAAGATGTGTTTGAGCTTAGAGGGGTGCTATGTATATTATAATTAGCAGGGTTACTTCATTGCCAAAGGGGAACAATGAAGCATTTTTTGCTGTAAGATTCAGTCCATGAGTTTGGCACCAATCATTTGTCTGCGTTCCAATTATACATATTATAGTTTACAGTAGTTTACAGCAGGGCATTTGTGCCATTGGTATAAAGTTTTTAATTTAATGTAAATATTATTGAAGAAATAACAGTATTGTATAGTTGTGAATTGTGGCATGTGAACCTGTGACCTCTGACTATAGTCAAATATTCGACTCCTACACTTGGTTTCTACTACAGAGTAATGTATGCATACAGTTGGGATATGCATGCTCAATTTGATACAGCTCTATAAAAGACCAGAAAAGCTATCTTCGACTTTTAAAACTGCAATAACACTTCTCTTCTGCTGCATGCATACCACTTGCTTCCCTCAGCCTCTCCAGTCAAGAAACATGAGACTGCTGATTGAACTCACATTCAGTGGGAACTAGAGAAAGAACAGAGAAGAACAGAAGATCATGCACATCAATCTTGCCTATATTTAGCTTTCTAAGTCTTACAAGTGCTCTCTTGCTGTCATACTTACACAGTTGTGGGATGTCCACAAAGTCAAAGTCAGTTAGCCAACGGTTGAGAGTATCCCTTTTTATGCCTGCATAGGTCATTAAAATGATGCCTACACTGCTCCTCAGTGTGTGGGATAACAGTGACACTAGATACAGCCTGGGGAAAACAATTCCATGCCTCAGACTTGTACTGGGAGCCAGAATAGTTTCCCTGCAAAAGCCTTTGGCTGTGGCTTTTACCAGGAGTCCAGTAAATATCCTAGACTCCTGGACATCCTACCTCTGTGTCCTAAACTTGGCACCTTCATCTCTAATACCAGCCATGTCTCCCAGATGAACTAGAGCAATGGAAACTGATGCTTTCCCACCAATTCCAGTTGTCTCATTTGTTGGTAGTAAGCAAACCCAAGCAAAAATGCCAACCACGTTTGTCTGATGTAAGCAATGTGCAGCAGTGCCAAGCATTCAGGATGTAAATACTTGAAACTGGAAGGTTAATCTGTCACTTGACCTTAGTTTGAGAGGTGTCTACTGATTCAGTCTGGAAATATAAATTGGAAATTGGAAGCTAACTGTTAGGTCAGATAAGTTTGCAGACATAAATGTAGGGCATGACAACTTTGTTTTTGATTTTATACACTGATAAAATTGATTTTTACACTGTGGGATTCACACCTAGGCATAAGGGACATAACATTTTCTTCCATCTTGGCCACGGAAGAAGTGCTGCTCAGACATAGTCTGGAATCATATGTAAATACTGGTGACAGTTTGAGCTGTTACATATTTATGTGTGTGACCTGACAAGGTTATTGGATATAGATCCAGTTGTGTATGAATCTTATGTAATTGTGAGCCCATGCAAGTCCAGATAGTAGAATTATACTTATAGAAATACAGTAGACAGCATACCTTCATTTATACATCTGAAAACAAAATAATGGTGTCTCATCCCTCATACATATAATTTGTATCAGCTCCACTATCTAAAGTGTTATAAGTGAGCGCCAATATAATGGGAAGTGGAACAACAGTAAAGTGTATGGAATATCCTTTATTACAACCCAGAAACATCTGTATGGCAGTTCTACACTTACACCTGTTTTCAGACGAATGTTTAAATGACACTTGCCTATTTTTCAGTTCATTGCTATAAACTGCACAGTCACAACAGTAAAATTAGGTTGCACACCCTGTACTAGAATCCAGGACCATCTTTACTCCAACCCTACACTTACACCTGCTGCCACATAACTAATTGCATGACATTTTCTAATTTCATAATCATTCTTAAGGTCTCTGTGTTAACCATCATGCCATGCCACTTAGCAGGTTTGTGCGATACCCAACAGAATTAATTTGATGTACCCTGTTTCAATTATTGGCTGTTTAATTTCTGTCTGCAGGAGTTAGGGAATCATGCTAGCCACCATGTGAAAGCAGACATTGCAACAATATATTGTTTTAGCCATTTGCTCTTTTACAGATGCCCTGTTTACAGGTGTTCTACAGGTGTTATGTCTGCTTCTTGGGTGGGCCATTAGTCCAATGTGCACACTTCCTCACTTTGCACAAAAGGGATGAGTACAGCCAAACCTGCCTTTCATTTTCTCTGTCAAATAAAAAAGGGAAAAGTAGTTGAAATGAGGAAAAACAATCTATGACATACACACTGCAAATTTCTAGTACAAATGAGAAATTCCTGCATAGTTCTGAACTTGAACTTTCACTACAATGATTTTCAGAACACAGTATGTTTGCCTTATCCCTCTTTGCCACACAAAGAGCTTTGCAGCAGGGGACTGAAGCATAAATAAAATGATAAAGTAGTTCAAATGAAGAGCACGCTATGAAATAAGCACTACAAAATGTTTGTTAGTATACATGAAATATTTCCACATAGGTCTGGATCTGAATTCTGACTTCAATGAACCTTTGGAACACAGTAAGAGTCCCTTATCCCTCTTTGCTAGACAAACAGCTTTGCAGCAAGAACTAAAATCATTCTGCATACAATCAACTGTAACATCCTCTACAGTAATATGACACTGTACAAATGTTATTTGTACATTTATTATTTTTGGGGGGTTCTAGATGGCCGCCGAGCACTGAACACACACTTTCTGCTGCTCCTGTATCAACCAAATCTATCTGCTCAAAAAAACCTGCATCTGGCACCGAATTGAACAGGAAAGGAATATTTCTTCTAAACTACACTTCATGGAAAAGACCTATAGCAGCATTTTGGTCTAAAAAGTAAAATGCTGTCATTTTTCTGCAAGGGCTTACCTCTAGTGACTGGCTGAAGGCCGCAACCGCATGGTGGCATAATTTTCTCTGAAGGACTGAGTTCTGAGTTCTAAACAAGAAAAGTTAAAGGAGAACTCTCTAAGTCACTCCCTTGTGGCCTAACCCTACACTTTAATTCACCCAGTGATGGCTAACCAACAAGAATCCATGGATGCTATAACTTCTAAAACCAAACTATCTTCTCTAATGTCACCTGAAAAGGATGTAACAGCTAAGAGGCAGAGAATAAATAAATCAACACAGGATTCAAATAAAGGAGCTGCTAAATCTAAAGGTGAGTCTGTTCTCTCACTAGATGACCTTAAAACAGCATTACAGCCCTTGCATGAAGATTTCAAATTATTCTCAGACAAATTAAATTCATTTGGTTCTAATCTAGACCAAATTACATCCAGAATTAATCTTACTGACAAGAAAACTGAGGAGAATTCAAAGCAAATACAAGATTTCCAAACCAAGGTAAATACAAATGACAAAATTATTAGTGACTTACAGCAAAAAATAATAGACTTAGAAGCATGCAGTAGGAGAAACAACATTCTAATACGTGGCATTCCAGAAAAGTTTGACCAAGTACAACTACCAGTCATACTAACTGAGATTTTTGAACACATTACTGAAAATAAAATCTTAGCTAAAGAAATCATTATTGAAAGAGCTCATAGAGCATTATGAAGATCACAAGATGAGGGTTTTCCTAGGCAGATTTATGCAAGGCTACTAAATGCTGCACATGTTACCACACTCCTCATGGCTGCAAAAAAGAAAAATAACATTTCATGGAGAGGTCACAGGATTACAATAGCACAGGATTTACCCCAGCCCATTAAGGCTCAAAGACAAGCTCTAGTTCCTTTTTGTGCTTTGTTAATCAAAAAAAAATTATGCTTCCAGATGAAATATCCAGCCATCCTCTCCTTCAGCTATGGGGATCAGAAGTTCCTAATACACTCTGCAGATGAAGCAAAAAAAGTTTTTATGCAAGCTTTTAAGGAACTACCTGCTTAACTAGCTATACTGTTAAAGCTAATAAAATAATATAATCAAGATAATACAGTATATGCTTAAAAGCTATGAATTACTGTTAAGACTAACAAATAGTATAATCAAGATGATTACACCTACAAAAACCTATCTCTGCTGGCTTTATAACACTGCTAACTGATTCTAACTTACCCTGTCATCTTCCCAGCTTATTTTTACCATCATCTGGATGTCCTGGCTTTTTTTTTGTTTTTATTTTCCTTTCTAGCTCTTCAGCAATATGTTGGCCCATTTGTATCAGTGCACGAGCCTCACTATGGCATGTTGAGGCCTTATTTAAAGCTCCACAAGGGTTTCCCTAAGCTCCCAGGGCCGTTTCAACATGCCATTACCCAGAATGCAACAGGAACATCAGCCAATGACATCACAAGGTCGGATGTTGCAACAGAAGAAGAAGAAGCAGTGCATTTCTGGGAATGCTAATATCATGAATTAGAGCTTAGGGAAGAAGAAATGGATCTAAAACAACACTTTCTGGACACTTCAGGATGGAGGTAATTTAAATGGACTATAAAGGACTCTGGTCAGGGTAATTCAGCAGCCTAATCTTATGTTTAAGTAATGAATTTATTACAATATAGTTTTTTTCTAACAATACAAGTACATCACTTTGTCAGAAGTCTTTCATATCAAACTGTATAGTAGCTGCCTTCTGCTGGTCATGTTGCAAAACTACAATGCCATACTTCAGACATGCTTTTCCTGTGCCTTTCAGTTTTTCAAAAACAATATTTTATGTGTTCACATTTAGTTTTCTATTTAGTATTTAGGTGTGTGTTTAAGTGCTCATTGTGAAAGTGTTTGTGATACAAACTCAGACTCTGTGAGTAAAATAAAAAGCCTATGCAATTGTCAAAGTTATTTAAAGACAGCTAAAGACAATTGCCTGTTTAGTAATCCATTAGCCTGCTTCACAGCTGTGCTACCTTTACTGAAAATATGTCTTCAAGTTTGAAATGTATCTGTTGTTGCATGGTAACACAAATTAACATTTTGACTACTTTCACCATGATTCAATCACGATTCATGAGTCATGATTTTTTAATTCTATACTGAAAGTGCAGGATATGAATGGCTTGTTCTTTCTCCCAATGAAGGTGGATCTACAGAGCAAGTGAGCTTGATATGCTGTATGCTTGTGCTTGTTTTAATTAGCCGGCTTGCTAAAACTTGCTTTCTTGCTGAAAAGGCTGGCTAAACTGTGTTTTTTATTGGTTAGTGATGATATGCGAGTTATGTAGTTTATTGTGAACTGCATTTAGTGAAAATCCAATCATCTGCTTAAGTTGTCAATTAATGCTCTTGTTTCTGTCTTTCCTTCTTTAATCCTATTGTTATGTAATTCTGTGTGTAATGCATATTTAGTAAACCCAGCTAGATATCTAGATAGGTAAAAAATGTATTTACATTACTCAGAGCTATTCTGTTTGTTGACATATATATATATTTAACCTGTAATTTTTCTTGTTATAATTACCCCCTTCCTTAACCTCCCTTTAGAGCAGTATGCTCAGTTAGAACTTATCTAAGTTGACTGTCCCTTCTCCAGACAGGAGACCAAAACATAGTATTAGGTTATGATGGTACTTACTGCTATGCCAGTTATAAATAGAACCTGCGTTACTATCTGCTGTAATGGTTATTAATAGTTCTGGTTCTAAATTGTGTTGGTTTCAATTGCTTAGTAACTTTTATTGTCTATATTACTCCAACCTCACTTGCCTATTTGCATGAAAATTTTCGAGGTCAATAATCTAAAAAAAAATGCTGTATGTATTATGTACTTATGGTGGTATTGTTTTATCTCCTTTAACTCCTAACCGGAATGTCACTTTGCCTTTAACTGTCCATTCTATGTACATATGTTTTTCAATATTCCTTAACATTTTTGGGAGTGGCATGATGGTGTAGTTGTCCAATGTTTGTTGGCGCTTGGACTATTGATGTTAGTTTATATGTCTCCCTGCTCTGTTCTTGTATTATTCTTCATAAGGGAAAATATTTAAAAACAGATCACTTGTATCTATCTAAAACTTTTTCAAAAATGACTCAGGGAGACAGGTGGGTAGGCATGGGGTTTATGGTAAGGAGCATGGATGCCAGAATACGATTTACTACCACATTACACTTTCTGTCATATATAAAAAATGTGTTTATTAATTGCATCGTCCCTGGTAGGGCTTTTTTCTTAGTATATCCTAGCATATATCTACGTTTTGAATCTAATTATGATGATTAGTGTGAATTCCTGGAATGTAAATGAGCTTCAAGAAATCAATAAAAAGAAACTAGTTATGCACCTGATTTTTCAGGATAAATCCAACATCGTCTTTTTACAGGAGGCCCATATGACAAATGTTCAATGGGATAATATTAAAAAAAGAAATTGGAATAAACTTGTGATATCAGCAGGGAATAGTCTTGCATCAAAAGGCACTGTAATAATAATTAAAAATTCCTTTCCTGGTGAAGTGCTACATACTAAATTTGACCCAAATGGTAGATGGTGTTTATTTTCCTGCTCATACCCTCAGGTAAAATCCCCTTTACTTTTCTTAAACCTATATAGCCCTTGTACAAACCAGCATTTATTCTTCTATGAGATACATAATCTACTACTTCAATTTCCTAATCTTTTTATTACTGGTGGTGACTGGAATGCACTCATGGACCCCTTGAATGATAGTTCAAATAAAAACAGGAAACAGCCCTCGCAAGTAACTGCATCTATTCAGGATCTGATAAATAGCTTCAACTTAGTTGACCCTTTTTTAATATTTGACCATGACAGAGAGCTAAATAAGTTCACGTTTTATTCGGCTTCTCATAAAGTCTGGTCCAGAATTGATTATTTTTTGGTCTCTGATATCTTTTCAAACAAAATTACAAACTTTGCCCTTGAGGCTAGATGTATATCCGACCACTCGAATATCTCACTTTGTATTAATCCCACTCACCACCTGAATCACAATGGTAGTAGTCCCACTTGGTCACTAAACAGTAACATTCTTAAAAAAGAAGATGTTCTGCAGGAAATTAATGATTATCTGAAACAATTTGATACAGAATCTTGTTTATCCACCATCCCCTTAGATATCCAATGGGCTACGGCCAAAGCGGTCATCAGAGGAATATTCATACAAAAATCATCTTATTATAAAAAAAAAGAGAAATTGTACATCAATAACCTCAACAATGAGCAAAAGATGACTGATGCACAACTACAAAAGGTTTTTTCTCCTGAACTGGAAAATAAATTACATGTAATACAAAAAAAATGTACTCATTTCACTTACAAAATCAATCCTTGGTAGAACTCAAACTCCTTCACAGATATTCGGAATGGGTCCAAACCCCCTCCAGAACACTAGCTGGACTCATAAACATCAAAGAGGGACCAAACTATATTAATGAAATAAAATACAAAGGGAAAAACTTATACAGTAATGAAGATATTGTTAACTCTTTTGTAAATATCTTCACTGAAATCTATAACCCCCAAAACCAGACCCCAAATGAAATGCACAAAAAATTCTTAAATGTGCTATCTGTTCCAAAATTATCCTTCGCGCAAAACACCCTTCTAAACAGCCCCATAACACTGAATGAAATAATGCTAGCTATTGAAAAGCTTAAACCAAATAAGGTGCCAGGTCCTGATGGCTTTACAGGAGAATTTTATAAAACTTTTAGTCGTCACCTTTCTAAAACTCTCCTTGCTATGTATAATTATATCATCTCGATAGGGATTACTGATACATATATGAACAATTCGAAAACAATATTCATCCCAAAACCAAATTCTGACAAGTCCAACCCTCTCTGCTATAGGCCTATCGCCCTTATTAACGTTGACATCAAAATTTTATCTATCATTTTTGCTAATAAAATTCAGAAAGTTATAGCTACAGTCATTTCTCCTGAACAGTTGGGATTTATGAAACAGAGGCAGCTGTGTGACAATACTCTTACCTTAAACACATTAATGTTGTTTCTAAAAAGTGATAACCACCCACGTTATGCACTCACCCTTGATGCTACCAAAGCCTTTGATAACGTTGATCTAAACTTCCTTTACCTAGCCATGAAATTCTTTAACTTTCCTGATCTGATTATCAACACTATTAAGATGCTTTATAACAATGCCTCTACTTCCGTGTATATAAATAAAACTTTATCACGCCCTATTAAAATTACCAGTGGCACTAGGCAGGGTTGCCCACTCTCACCTTATCTTTTTAATTTATATCTGGAGCCTTTCCTTCTCTGGGTTAAGGAAAAGACTTATCACCATATCCCAAAAGTCTTCAACATTGATATAAATTATTCTGCATTTCCAGATGACCCAAACATCTATTTTGAGCTTCCCAACACCGATCTTCATAAAATTCGAAATTTTATTAATCTTTTTGCTGAGGCTGCTAATTATAAATTAAACCCTGCTAAATCATCTATTTTTCCATCAAACCCTGCAAACCATTTAGAATATTACTTCCCCCTGTCTGACATTCCTCTCAAATATACAATTAAATACCTAGGAATAAATTTCACACACCCTCACCAAGAACTAATAAAAGCAAAACTATATAGAGTCTGGGATCAGATAAATAACAATCTAATTAGATGGAAAAACATCAATCTTTCTTTGCTATCAAAATCTGCTATCATTAAAATTAATATTTTGCCTAGAATACTTTTTCATCTTAACTCCATCTTCTTAAACGTTCCAAAATTTTTTTTCAGAAAAATGGAAGCCACAACCTCAAAGTTTTTATGGTTCCCTAAATCAACTAGAATATCATACAGGAATCTAGTTACCCCAAAGAACAAAGGCGGATTAAGTCACCCGGATTTTAATTTATATTATGACTTCATTAATGCTAGCCATCTAATTAAAATAGCCTGCTTTGACCCCTCTACTGAAACTTGGTACCCAACCTGGATCAAAATCTGGTGCAACTATATATATATTTGTTAAAACTCAATCCATATGCTGTCCCTTTTCTTGCACCTGATGGTGACTACAAGTTCAAGATCTTGCCTACACTAAAGAATAAAATTCGCATCTTTCAAATTCTGATGACCTCCTTAAATTTACACAGTACTATTCCCATTCTCCAACCTATTCACCTAAACCCTAACTTAAAAATCAATAATAAAATGATCAATCTAACAAACTTCCCTATTGTTAAGAAAGCCATAGTTTGGCACTTCTATAATTCTAAAAATGTTGCCGAGGTCAAAGCTTTATTTGGTGCTCCTAACAAATATGGTCCTATCCTAAGGCAAATTAGCTCACTTATAAAACAAAAATTCTCTAACTATAGAGTGAAGGAGCAAGACATTATAGTATCACAATCTATCATTAAATCACTTTCCCTACGGAACAAAATTATTTTGAATACCTATAAACTTGTGTCAAGCATTAAGTATAATCATTCACTTCTATTTTCCAAATATTGGGATGGTATAAAAGGAGAAATTTCTATGGAGTCTAAGTGCGAAGCAATCAATAATACCCTGAATTTAACCCCCTTCAAAAACCTAATTTACACTCAGCTTATGATAAACAACAATTCCTACTATACCCCAGCAGTCTTACTAAAATTCGGATACAATAAAAACCTAACCTATCTATTCTGTTCCCTCCCACATGTAGATATACTTCACATCTTTTGGAGCTGTAAAAATATTTACAAACTTTGGTGTTCTCTCAGAACTCAGTTGGAAAAAATGGGATACGAAAAAAAAAACATATTTTCTTGGCAAACTATGATTTTAAATATTATTCCTAAATCTCTTAAGGGTATCCATCGCCACATCTGTGTTACAGCCTGTGCCCTTCTCAAATATTTTATAGCCAAGAACTGGGTCAATCCCTCAACAATAGCTTGGGAAAACTTTACATCAATGGCAATCAAATATATATCTGCACATAAGTTATGCAATAATAACAAAAAGAAAAAATAATATTTTCAGAATTACTGGTGTAGACTTTTTGACCTAATCCAAACTAAATAGTCTTCCAAAATCTGGGTCTCTAACACTACATTCCAGGAAAACCTCCATCAGTATCATTTCTGGCCCTATAACCATTAGACATTGTTACCATTCCACGGTAACTTTTGATTTTACAAAATTTTTTGTTATATCATTTTGTTATTCTCTGGCATCCATGGTGTAAATATGCTGTAAATATGGTATAAATAGAAGTACATGGTGTAAATAGTATTTTTTATGGTTATACCCTCCTTACCGCTTTTCTTTCTTCTTAAGACAGTCATATACTCTTCCTTCCAAGCCACTTTCCATTTGTATCCCTAGACTTTGACTGTAATAAGTTATTGGGGGTCTTTACTGCTTATATTGGTCTCTAAGATGTAAGCTTCCCTGTAAGATAACTGATGTGTTCTAAATGCATAGTTTTTGTACTAACTGTTACATATATACCTATATTTTACTGCTTCCCTACAATGACTTACAGTTTTTCCTTTGTATGTTTGAAAAGTTTGAAAAATTCAATAACAATATATTTGAAAAAAAAAACATTTATTATTTTTGGATGTAGTGCACTAATTACACAACCAGTTAATAGTATCGCTTACAAATATGCAGCTCTGTTTTACCTATCTGTGTTTGTTACTTATTCCTGTTTTATCTGAGCATTAATCTGAGACATGCAGTCCGTAAGTCATTCTATATCATTGTACTTAAAATGTGTGAGGATATTAAATGTTAATAATATAATATGCAGTTGCCAGCAAATGAAAGGGAGATTGGATGCTAATGAAAATAACCTGTGAATTGTGTGCTGCTTACATAAATTTCCAACCCTGACAAAATTAAATTTAACACTTTGTAAGTCTAACCTGGCACACCCACTGGATGTAGGGCAGTCTGCATTGCTGCTGTGTTTTCCTTCTCCATACCAGTAATCATTCACAGTTATAAACCATTTAAAACAAACACTGAGGAAGTGTCTGCACTATGTTTACATCAGATACACTGGGCCAAGTACTTGGGACTCAGCAATTCTAATGAGTTCCCACCTCATTTGCAACATCACACTAGCAGCACTGAATCTACACCATAACGAGGCTACCAAGTAGCTAAGGAAACTGAAGGTGAGGAGACTTGTTTATGTAGAGAACACAGAAAAGAGGTTATTATGTTGGGATTTATCTGCACAGTGGATTGCAGAACTTGAGAAGGCATGCTTGCATTTATCAGCTATATATTACATATGCTGCAATGTAATTAAGAAAAATCTGTTTAATAGTTTTATATATATGTTTTGATTAGCAAAGGCTTTTACACTTTTATCTGTATGCATTGCTTAGAAGTGTACTGATGGCATGGGCATGTTTGTCAGGGCATTTCACAAGTATACATGATTGACAATTCCTTTACATGGAATGTTGTGTGCTAAATCTGTAGACATGTTTCAGGGACAGTTCATTTGATATCACTTTCAGCATTTCAAAGATGGTTTGTTAGCAAAATGTGACATTTGCCTGTCCAAGTGACAACATACAAAGATATGCCCATCATTCATATTATTGCACAATATACTCCAGTTCAACACTTATCTTGGCAGTTGCAACAGTTTTATTTCAGGGCTGACTCTGTCTGATGCTAGCAGTACACAGCCAATACATGGAGAGGAAAAGATTGTGACAGCTGCCTAGCATCAATGTTACTATATGTATGTATAGGAGGAATGTTTTAGGCCATTAGGTGGTGAATGAGTGTGCTATGCATTGTCTTTTAGACAATGTAAGGGCATATTGAGCATGCTTATGCATGCCTTCACCCATAGCAGCGGCTGCTTCCCCCTTTGACTCCTTACCTGCATGTGGTTGTGGTGACCTTGGCATTGGTGGTGGGATGTGTGCTCCTTCCCCTTGTTGATCCTGCTGAAGCTGCTTTCTCAGGATGATGTGTAGCATGGGCACATACTGTGAATATTTCAGTACATGTCCATGGATTGTATGCGCGGCTCCCCCCAGATGTGTCTAGGCACTGAAACCGTGAATTCAACGGCCCAAACTCATGTTATATCATATTTCTGGTTTGACCATGTGCATCATTCATCTTCAGCAGATGTGTGTGCATTCCTGATGGGTGTCATCAGCCACAGTTGCAGTGTATAACCTACACCCCGCAGAAAATGACCTTGTCAGATATAATTTCTAGTGAACATCTGATACAGTTGAGAGATGTGCCAGATATGTTAGTCATGGTAACTGCCTTGGTTGCTAGCACACACATTTAAGATGATTCCCACAGCATTATATATGACTTGGCAGTTAGTAGAGTGGAAGCCGTTTCTATTAATGTAGAGTTTTCACTGTTTCCTTGGTGGTGCCTTAATTTCTGCATGTGTGCAATCTATGGCACTCAGTAATGTGCTACAGGGTAATGTGCTACAGGGTAGAACTCCTGCATATTTATGGCCCTATACTCAGGATTATAGGGAAAATATATGTGGTCAATAGCATGTTGGAGCATAGCATTCAAGAATTGATGGAGGATCCTGGATGCTGATGCCTGTGACACCCCCAACACCCCCCCCCGTTGGTCTTTGAAGGGTACCTGTAGCTACAATTCTAAGTGCCACACACATTTTTGTCTCCACTGGGATGGGTTCTCCTCCATTTGTCCTGGCTCTGAGCTGAGCATGACAGAAGTTGCAGAGTTCCTGTAGTGTGTCTCCATTCACCCTGTAGCACTCTACAATTTCCATATCATGTAGATTGTGACAAGTTATCTGGGGTTTGAAAAATCATCTCCTTCTTGGCTTTGGTCTATTAGCAGCAGTAGCACCATAGACTTCAGCCTGTTGTACATACACATAAATTAAAACAACAGCAGTCCCTAACATTGTTTCTGTGTAGATTCCTTTCTTTGACTGTATTCCAATAGGTTTTGGAATTTGCAGGGAAAACCCACACTGAGTCTATACCCTTGCTTTATAGCTTGTTAAATAGCTTCTCCATCATGGATTGGTTGATTAGCATACAGTTCAGTTGTTTATGCTGTAAACTGCATGCCATGATGTTTATTTGTGCAGCAGTGTGTGGCTCTGCACACCATGTAGAGCCACTTATTGAATACAAAACAGTGCGCTGCCATGTGCGCGTCATGGCATGACATGCGCAAAGTGTAAATGGACCATGTGGGTTTTACTGAATCTGGCTGATGATTTTTTTAATTTGTCTGTGTAAAATTTATGGTATATTTCAGTTACATTTTTCCTGGTTCTTATTATAGATTCACAGGTTCATTAGTAGATACTAGGCTATTGGCCCTCGGGCCTATATAAGCCTAGACAAAAATGTTCCCTGGCTTTTGCCACCCAAGAAAATTATTTACCTGTGCCCCTGTCAAGCAGTGCCACAGAAGTGATTCCTAGGGTGAATTTTCTATTTCCCATCCAGTCATCAAGATTTTTCTTAAAGAGGGCCAATGAGGAGCTTTGCTTGACATGAATGGGTAGTTTGTTCCAGAGTATGGGAAGTCTCTGGGACAGGAATCTATCCCTCCAGCATGTTCTGTTTATTGTGGTGACAAGGTTTAGGTCCCTGGAGCATGTGGTTCAGAGAGATTGGGATTTTTTTAAGTGTAGCATGTCCAACAGCTCTGGGTTTGACATAGCTTTGTATGTTAGGCAGAGATCGCCTCCGAGTAGGTTATATGCGACGGAGTAGAGCTGGAGCTTTTTCAGAAGATCTGCATATGGCATCTGTTTGAGGCTGGCAATCCTCTTAGTGAGGTATTTCTGTGGCCTTGCCAAGTGTTATAGGTGTCTTGTGAGATTCATGCCAAATGGGGCATTGTATAATGGGTCTGATGATGGATGAGTAGAGAGGAACAATGACCTCCTTTTTTCTAGAGGAGAACCTTTTTGTGATGAGGTATGCCACATAGAAGGATTTCCTGACTACTGTGGCGATGTGTCAAAGGAGAGACTACTGTCCACCTGTACCCCGAGGTCTTATCACACTTTCAGTGTTTAGTGAGCTACCACCTATGTCGTATTTCATGGGTACCAAGTTTTTCTCGTAGAGGATGACAATGCACTTCTTGGCATTGAGCTTGAGGCCATGAAACCAAGCATCTGTCTCTGTGATGCTCTTTTGTAGAATATATGCATCATTAGGTGATTCTATTATGGCTCCCAGTTTGCAGTCATCTGCAAACTTTTTTAGCCAAAGACTTTCTGTGTTGGCCTGCACTTCAGAGAAGTAGATGCCAAACAGGAGAGGACCCAGGACCGAACACTGTGGTACTCCACTCATCACTGATCTGAAGTCAGACTTGGAGTCAGCTAATTTTACTGTGTGGGTTCTGTCAGTGAGCCATTTGGCCACCTATCATGTAACATAGGGATTTATGCCCAGTTTAGTGAGTTTATCTATAATTCCAAAGTGAGGAATGGTATTGAAAGCCTTGGCGAGGTCAAGATAGGCTGTGTGCACTACCTTGCCCTCATCTATGGCTCTAATGACTGCTTCAAAGAATTCAGTCAGGTTTAGTAGACATGATCTATCTTTTACAAACCCAAACTGAGTGGGGTCCGGGATTTGGAGGTTACTTATGTCTTTGTTTATACGTTCCAAGATGATACGCTTCATGGTCTTGCAGACCAGGCTTTTCAGGCTAATAGGGTGGTAGTTTCTGGTGTCCATGGTGGCACCCCCTTTGTGGAGTGGGATAACCATCACTGTGCTCCATTCAGTAGGCACATAGCCTGAGGTGAGGTTATGATTGAACATGGTACTTAGGTGTGGTGCCAGTGCATTCTATAGTTCATGCAGTACGTAGCCTTGGATGTTGTCTGGTCCCATGGATGCTGTGTTCTTGGCTTTGGAGAGTGCAGTCTTTACTTGTTCATCCATGATTACAGGGGCTTTGCATTATTCCAGTATTAAGATGAGACCTTTGGAGGTCGGGGGGGGGGGGTAAAGTTAGCCCTGAACCTATCTGCCAGGATGTTGGCAATATCGGTTAGTTCTGTGTATTTAGTGCCATTGTGCTGTAGCTCAGAGCAGATCTGAGTGTTGCCATTGAGATTCTTGACATATCTGTAGAATGCTTTGTGGTTGTCTTTGAAATCAGTGGTGATTTTATTTTCATAACTGACTTTGGAGGATTTTATGAGGGATCTCAGCTTCTTTCTGAGGCTGACTAGGGAGTTCCTCCAATCTTGGGATTTTATTCTTTTTTGCAACAGGTTCTTCCTTCTGTTTTAGAGTTTATTTATGGCAGGGGACCACCAGATTGGCTTCCTTTTTTCGGAGGATAGTGTCTTGGTTCTGTTGGGGATGGCACGATCCATGCACTCGTGTATGTGCTTATACAGTGCATTTCTGTAAGATTCAGAAGTCATACCTCTATTTTCCGTCTGCATGGGTGTCGTGAAGTTTTCCACTTCTGTCTTAAGAAGCATGAAGTTGGCTTTGGAGTAGTTTTTGATGGTGGTTTCCTTAATGGGGGGTGGGGTTGGGATATGGATGTCTAGGGTGATTAGCTTATGGTCGGATCTGACCAGAGAGGAGTTGACCTCTGGTGTGGAATACCGGTTACCCATATTGGTAATGACCAGGTCCAGGATATTGCTGCCCCTGGTGGGGGTGTGGACAAGCTGATCCAAGGTATTGGAATTTATGAATTCCAGAAAATGTTGAGTGAATGAGTTGGTACATGAGTAGTTTTCCAAGTTGATAGTGGGGTAGTTGAAATTGCCCATAATTATGGTATTGGGTTGTACCTCAATATTTTCCAGTATCCTAAGAAAGGAAGAGTGGGAGTCCTGGGGCATGTTGGTGGGATCTGTAACAGGCTACAACCTGGATTGCAGTCTTGCTCAGTGTTAGTTGCACTTGGATAATTTCGGATGCATTATGTTGTGCAACTAACTTGGAGGTGTGGATATCCTTAATGAATACGGACATGCCTCCACCTTTAGTGTTTCGGTCCAGGCTAGGTAGCCGAAAGTTGTTGTATGAATTATAGCCAGGTAATGCAGGGGTGCTCTCTGGAGCCTTGAACCAGGTCTCTGTCACTGCACAGATGTTGATGTTCTCCATTTTAAGGAGTGCCTTGAGTGAGTGCATTTTAAGGTTTAGACTTCTAGCATTGAATAGCATTACCCTCAGAGTTTGCTTGCTTGTACCTGTTATGGTGGTGAATTTAGCATTTGAACCTTGCCTAAAAAAGGCACTATAGGGGTGGCAAGAGCCTTAGCCAGTATCCGGAATCACAGGGGCGACAGGTGCAGGCCATCTCTGGCAAAGCATTGTGGTCTGTCGACCATATTATTCTAGGCAGACAGATACTGGATCCCCACAGAATGACACCAGAAGCTTAGCCAGTTGTTGAAGTCAATCATTTTGTCCTTGTACTGTGGTATCATTCTGGGCGATGGCAGGATACTACTTAGGGCTAGGGTCATACCTGCCTGGGCTACAAGAACCGAGAGTTCCTCCATGTCTCTTTTCATGTAGTCCAGGGAGGTACATCTCAGGTCATTCACACCAACATTGACAATGACAGAGTTGTATTTGTACTTGTTTTGGAGTGACCTGACTGCATGCGTTATGTGCCGGATCCTGGCACCCAACAGGCAGCTGACAGTAACTTTCTCCTTGTTTAGCCTGGTGAGTGGGACATCAATGTTCCTGACTATAGAGTCACCTATGATTAGTATGTTGGGTATGTTGTTTTGCCTTATGGAATGAGGTTGAGTGGGACACTGATTTTGTGTGCTATGTGTCATTTGGGTAGTGTTGGAGGGGTGGTTGTCTGCATTTCAGTTTGGTAGGTCTCTGTTGCTTGGGCAGATTTTTATTGAGAGCCTCCATGAATGTGTGTGCTTTGTGTTTCTATATGTGTGTTTCGGTAGTGTGGGTTTTGAAGGACTATGTGTTAAGTGTGGTGTGGTGCAGGTGTTAACCTTCTCCTCTTGACTGTCTAGTCCAGTCTTGGCTGGAAAGAGCTTGGCTTCCAGTTTGGTTATATAAGTGCATCTCTCACAGGTTGTAGTGTTGGGTGTTAGGAGGAGAGGGTTGTTGGTGTACATGAGGCAGTTGCTACATTGCCCAAGATGCCCAGATTTATCAGATGGACAGGAGAAAACACCAGGAGCTGACCCATGGACATGCCTGGATATGTGCTTATTAATTTAAGTACTAAGAACTTTTTTCCTCTTGACAAGTGAGGAAAGTTGAGTGCTATAATAATTTATAGTTTATTTAGTGCTTACAATGAGTTCTGAGCAAGTGCTGAGCACAAGGAAAACGTTTTGAGTGCTGAAACTAAAAAAAACTGGCTAGTTCTAGCTAAAACTAGCTAGTTTTAGCACCAATCCCAAGAAGAGAAGCAGGCCACATGGCCTGTTTGGTGATCCACAGTCTTGTCGCAAATGATGCAAGGGTCTGCATGCCTGTAACCTTTTTCTGGTAGATGCCTCAAATAGCAACCAGACCAATCAGGTATGTTAAGCACAGACACTCACTCTGCAACCAGAGAGAGTCAGGAATCAATGCACTCTGCTCCTACTCTCACCAGGATCAGAATATAAGCACAGATTCTAAGCTGTCATCTTTAAAGCAGTTATTATGCTTCCCGGTGATCAGCAGTCTCCAGGAAATAATGTCCCTGTACTCCTTCTCTCACCAGGAGAAAACAGAAGCACTAATCTCAAGATTACTACTGAGAGGCAGAATGTGGGCTCTACAATAACTGGTGGTCTTGCAATAGATGCTTAAAGGTACAATGAAAAAAAATGGTTTATCCTAAACACTGCAGTGTGCACTAGAAGAATACCTGTCTAAAGTTAGGTTTTAGTGGAGAGTCACTATTTTTAAAACAGCAAGATAGATTTGTAGGGGGTGGTCACTTTTGTATTCTGGTACTATGGAATACAGTAGGATGGAAAAGTAATTTAAATAGTTGAAGGGGAGTGATTTCACAAAATGATAATTTTGTGCTTACTCACACCAGCCAGTAAAAGCAGAGAGGAAATAAAATATTTGGTCAAATTAACATAAGATGCAGGCAACTAGAATGACAGTGGTGTTTAAGAACAGAACAGAAAAGTAACAGGGTGGGAGGTTGGGAAAAAATTCTGTCTGACTCATAAGAGACAGAGCTGTGGTCTCTTTTGAAGTTTTAATATGCAGTTAAAAGCACAGTTATATCTCCTGACACATCAACCAAACTTTTAGGGGTTACCATCGATCATAGCCTAAACTATGACTCTCATATTAATACCACTATTAAATCTATTAATAAAAAGCTTGGCTCCCTCTATAAAATCAAGCCTTTCCTTACTCCTACAGCCAGAATTACCATTGCCCACTCCCATCTTATCTCTACTCTCCTGTATGCATCACCTTTATATACAAATCTTTCTAAAACTAACCTGAACAAATTGGCTACCTCCTACAATAGTGTAGCCAGATTTGCTACCAGCACCCCTTTTAGATCTCACCATTGCCTAAATTTAAAACAACTTGGCTGGCTGGAACTTGAAAATCAACTTTTATCACAGCAACTTATAATCACCCAAAAAATCCTTTACTTCCCTGAAAAACACCTATCCTTACTAAACTTATTAGTCCCGATAAAAATCTTTCTAACCTTCGCTCTTCACACAAACTTTTAGTATCCACACATAAATCTAATAATAAAGCAGATGACTCACTTTTCGCCTATACAGTGGGGAAAAGCTGGAACCTTCTTCCTAAGGACCTCACTATGATCTCCTCTTCCTCACTCTTCAAAAAGAAACTCAAACTTCATCTTACTAAGCACTGGCTCTGTCCATGCAGCAACCCTGACTAAAATCTCTCCTCCTTTACAACACTACATTCTCTCTTCCTATGCTTATCCTCCCTACTCTCTTCTCATTCCTTAGCCCACTTAGCATGTTACTTTGAACCACCTTCTCCTTGCTTCTCATATTAGATTTTACTTCTCCTTCTTACCTTACATTTACCAAACCTCTCTGTATTTCTCTCTCCTCTTTCCTTTTGTCTTTTTGTTCCACTACTACTCTCCTCTCTATTTCCTTGCACGCTCTTAAAAAAAAAAAAAAAAAAAAAAAAAAAAAAAAAAAAAAAACATTTTTATTAATTTAAAGGAATGATGTTTTCCTTTTATTTTAGCTGTATTGTTAACATTTGTAAACTATTATGCATTTCTTCTTGTCCTTTGATTTGTTTTAAATTGTCTGTTCTTTTGGAGCTTTTCTCCCCGGGCCTCTACTGAAAATGGACATATATCCAGTTAGACTACCCCGGTCAACAAATGTTAAATAAATAAATAAATAAAGAATACAAGTAAAACACATGTTCTTGTAATACCTTATAAGATTAATTTTGTTTTTTTTTTGTTTTTTTTTTTGTTGATGTGAGCTTGCCATTTTCATGAACAGAGTTATTTCACATAGAGCTGATGATGCAATAGTGCAGATATGCTTTGTTGACAAAAGTAACACGATGATCAATGTTTAGTGGTGCTAAAGTGAAAATAATGTGTGATTATGTATAGGAATGGGTTGGGAATGATTTTGTATTCTAATCTATAGTCCAGTGAATCATGCAATGATGAATGAATGAAATCAAATTCATTCAGTTCACCACTCAGTGAAACAGCATAAAAAATATATATTTCACACAATGCAAAGCACAAAATTATATGTCTTTGAAGTATAGCATGTGTGTGAGAGATGCATTCTCTGTTCTGGCACTTACTATAAGAGCTCTGAGACTGACGCATTTTGAGAAATGTACAATAATTAACTTTTATGTCAAAATATACTTTACTTTCTTTATCATGTAGCAAACTGGCTCAAGCTCCAGTGCTTAAGGGGATGAAGCTGTGGCTATGACCCAGGCAACCCAATATTTATTAGTGGCTCTAGCACTAGAGGAACTAAGGCAAGTTGAGTGGAATGGGAGGCTTGTGTCAGATCACCTATCATGGTGGAAGGAATTGGGACTGGGTTCTTTTCAAGGGGTCTTTATTCAGCCATCAAACGGAAAAATTGCCAAACAGCATTACATTGAAAATGCCATTCAGTGAAACTCCTCAGCCCCCCACACTTCCCAGTAAATATATATATCATCTCCAACATTGCACTACAGTGGAGAAAGGGCAAATTTCCTGATCCCTGCTGTAATGCAACCTTACTCGAATGGCTGGATGAACAGCATGTTCAATGAGACATGACATTCTATACTTTTTCTGTTCAACTGAGGTATAGAAAATTATGCTAATTGCCCTTATAAGCCTCCCCTTTCCCACTAAGGGTATGTATAACATGGGGTAAACCCTAGTATATACCTGGAATATAGTCTCCTAATCAGCTTTCACCTGCAGGAGCCAATGGGCTGGAGGCAGTTCTCTTCCAGTGGGAACCAAGACGGCTAGATAAGATCATGGGAGCCTAATGGTTAGCAGGCATCAGGAATTAAAAACAATCAACAACAATAATAATAAAAATTATATAACAAGTACAGTCCATCTTTACTGAATTCTGAATTCATGATTTTATTTTAAGAATGTCTTTAGGAAATGCACTGAATATATCTATGTGTGCCTATCTATTCATGTATCTATACAGAGAAAAAAAGACATTCTAAGAAAGGAAATATGTAAACAATAAAATATTGCCTATGCAGTCAATCAACTCATTTGTCTTCATGCATAATCCAAATAAAATATGCTCATGTACAGATTACAACGATTGTACAGATGCGTAATTTCTTGCACAAACTTCTAGATCCATCAAGCACTGCACTGCGACAGTTATGAAGTACTAGACTGAGCTTAAACTATAAGACTAATAATCAACTACAGAAAAATGGATGGCATGCAGTTTTATGTACAATTGTTATCTGGGATAATTTGTGAGGTCAATATATCATATACAGAGTTATGCATGACAAAATAATTTTTTGACAACTTTCCTGTTCTAACCCCAAATTTTATGCCAATAAAATGTTACTCTGTTAAATAAAGTAGCACTCATCTGTCATGTGTGTGTGTGTCTGTTTCATAGAGTCTACAATCTGTATACACTGGTTAAACAGATTTTTATTTATTTTTTCTCATATTTATTACAATAAGAAAATGCTTTGACAGTTAAAATAACTGGATTATTAGCATAAGTGCTAAAATGGGAAAAAAGGGTAGAGGATGGATGGATGCAATCTAGCAAAAGATATTGAGTGCACATAGACTAATTTTTACTAGAAATGCCTGACTCCATGTGTGAACATACTATACTAAGAACATTGTACTAAGAAAAACAATCATTTGTTGTTGCTGTTATTGTGATGATTATGCAATTTTAACTAGAGTGCAGCAGATACACTAAAAAAGCATAACTATATACAACATGATTTATTAAAACTGGGATAGCATGTAATTAAGACTAAGGAGAACAAAAAAGCCCGAGGAAAGAAGTTTATGAAAATGCATGCAATGCTCTGGCTTGGGTTCTTTATGCGTATTTATATATATATATATATATATATATATATATATATATATATATATATACACACACACACACACACACACACACACACACACACACACACACACACACACACACACACACACACACAGATAGATGGATGCATGTCATTTCATCAAAAATCATTTAATCAAAACTAGAAAAACACAAACAAAACACATTTTTTTTGTAGTGGACAAGCCCAAAGCACATCCACATTAGGGGACTATGCCCCCACACTCCCTTAAATTATATGTAACAACTCCGCTATCACATTACAGTGGAAGAAAGGAAAAAAATCACTAAGTACACCACCAGCTCACACAATCCAGCACAATGTAGTAAAGCAAACTACAATATTACTTGCATATCTTTAAGAAAACTCATGACAGTAATAAAAAAATCATTTACGATGTACAAAATCAACTATGTGTTTTTTTTTGCTACTTTAGACGTAATGTGTTTTGATGATGATATATATATATATATATATATATATATATATATATATATATATATATGTGTGTGTGTGTGTGTGTGTGTATATATATATATCTATATATATATATATATATATATATATATATATATATATATATATATATATATATATATATATATATGGATTCACTTCATAACATTGAAATATCAAAATACTGAAACTCAAAACACTGAAACCAAAATACTGAAAGCTCAAAATACTGAATACTCAAAATACTGAAACTCAAAATACTGAAAACACATATTATGCGTAAACTCAGCTTAAACAACATAAATCATAACAATTTCTACCAAATATGGGCAAGCCCCCTGCACCACCATGGGGCTGCCCCCACACCCCCTGCTAATTAAATATATCAACTCCAAGACTGCACATAGTGTAGTTAAGTGCAATCTTGGAGTAGATATATATAATTAGCAGGGGGTGTGGGGGGCGCAGCCCCCCACTTGTGGAGTGCAGAGGGGCTTGCCCCCCTGCATATATTTGGTAGAAATTGCTATGATTTATGTTGTTTAAGCTGAGTTTATGCATAATATGAGTTTTCAGTATTTTGAGTTTCAGTATTTTGAGTATTCAGTATTTTCAGCTTTCAGTATTTTGGTCTTCAGTATTATGAATTTTTGTCATTTTCAGTATTATGAAGTTTCAGTGTTATGAAGTGAATCCATATATAGATATATATATATATATATATATATATATATATATATATATATATATATATAGGGTCTATATTAGAACATTGACTTTTTAAAATGTCGAATGTTTTAATATCGATCCCTATTCAGCGAATGCTGACAATATTGGACATGCAGAACAGCAAATTTTTTTCCCAGGGAAAAAATTTGATGTTCCGACACACATACACACAACACAAGCAGACCAAACCAACAGCAATCCACACACATACACCTAAAATCCTACATCTAACCTTACACTAAACTGTACATACACCACTAGCTATCCACTTACCTTAACCCAAGCCCTAACCCTAAGGCCTGTCACTATTGCACACTCAGCTCACCTGCGCCCTAACCCAAACTCACCTACCTTGCCCTAACTCTCATGTCCACACAACTGCAGACTTACCTGACCCATGCCCTAACCCACCTACCCCACGCCCAAACTCTCACATCCACACAATCACACACTTACCTGATCCCGACCTGTAACTTTCCACCACAGTGCTGAAAATAGTGAAGCCACAGGATTGGCCAACCGAATTCCTTCCCTAGGAAGAAATTTGATGTTTTGCAGCTTTGCTATTTTCAGCGTTCGTTGAATAGGGGTCGATATTAGGACATTCAAAGTTGTGAAACTTCGATGTTCTAATATAGACCCATAAATATATATATATATATATATATATATATATATATATATATATATATATATATATATATACATATATATATATATATATATATATATATATAAAACATACACATACATATATGTATGTATATTTATGTTTGCATATTTGTGATTGCGTGTGTGTGTGTGTGTGTGTGTGTGTGTGTGTGTGTGTGTGTGTGTGTAATATCTCTCTCTCTTTTACTTTGTGTATGTATGTGTGTGTATATAGCATTGACTCCTGCGAAAAACAACGTTTTATTTTATAGTTTCATAGGTTCATAGGTGTGTACTAGGCTAATGTCCCTGGAGCCTTTACAAGCCTAGCCCATAGGACTTCCCTGGCATCTTGCCACCTGACCTTAGTTCCCAGGGCCTCTGTTGAGTAGAGCCACTGCAGTGATCCCTGGGGTGAATTTTCTATTTCCCATTCACTCATCAAGATTTCTCTTGAAGAGGGCCAGTGAGGTGCTCTGTTTGATATGTATGGGAAGTCTATTCCAGTCTCTGGGTTATGAAACTGTCCCTTCAACACATTCTGTTGATTCTGGTCATGAGGTTGAGGTCTCTGGAGCGTGTGGTGCGGACGGATTGGGATTTATTTAGATGTAGCGATTCTAACAGAGTTGGGTCAGACATGGGTTTGTAAGTCAAGAAGAGATCGCCTCTAAGTAGGCAATATGAGACAGAGGATAGTTGGAGTTTTTTGAGTCTTTTCATACAGGGCAAGTGTTGGCCTAGGATCCTCTTTGTGAGGTACTTTTGTGGCCTCTCCAGTTGTTGCAGATGTCTAGTGAGGTACATGCCAAATGGGGCATTCTACTCAATGATTGGCCTAATGGGGGAAGAGTACCGGGAGATAATGGCCTCTTTCTTCCTGGATGCAAAACCCTTAGTAATGAGATGTGACACATAGAAGGAATTTCTGACCACAGTGGTAATGTGGTGGTCAAAAGAGAGGTCGCTGTTAAACTGTATTCCCAAATCTCTTATAACGCCTTCTGTTTTCAGTGGACTACCATCGATGTGGTAATTCATGGGAACCAAGTTTTTTCCAAAGGGGATGATGACACATTTTTTGGCATTGAGCTTAAGGCTATGGTTCTGACACCAGCTGTTTGGTCTCAGTGAGGCCTTTCTGTAGGATGTCAGCATCACTTGGGGAGTTAATAATAGCTCCCAACTTGCAATTTATTTATTTTATTTTTTTATGTTTACGCTTTGGATGCGCTGAGAATGTTGCTTAGTTCATGCATAGTAGTATGTCAGCATTTTCAAAATCATCTTTTTCTGATCAACTTTGTAAACTTCAATCTTTGGATGTTTTATTTAATTTCAATACTCCCCTCTCTCTCTCTCTCTCTTTGTATATATATATATATATATATATATATATATATATATATATATATATATATATATATATATATATATATATATATATATATATATATATATGGTTTCACTTTACAATCCCAAAATACTGAAATATCGAAATTCAGTATCTTGAGACTGTAAAGCCAAAAACGCAAAACCGCAAAAGCGTGAAATTCAAAATCTTGACTACCCGCATACACACTCCACACACACATAAGCACACATACACCTTCCTCCCTACACTTTAAATCAACAAAACACACCCAATCACAGCAAAACAAACACACACCCGAACCCTCCACACACCCGCTACTGATATATATATATATATATATATATATATATATATATATATATATATATATATATATACACACACTAACTTCGAGGTTGCACTAAAAACACAAACACACAAAAAACACCACTACACATTCTACACTCCCCTTGCACAAACACACATCATGTACATACAAATACCACCACTTTCAACACTTACACACTCACAATCTTACCTACCTACCCTAACCCACAACTCAAAACTCCAAACACACTCACACACTAAAATCCCTACCCAAAACCCCTAGTAAAACATCACTTACCTGAATCTCCAGCTACATCCACATACCACACCGCACATTACAAACACAGAGAATCCCCCATCATGTGCGCGCCTCCAAAACAGTGGATTCGACATTTCCACATTAGACATTTCTGCATTCGGGATTCTGCACTTTTGCGCATGTGCATTTTCAACACTTCAGTCTCGAGCTACTGAAATTCGATATTTCAGTAGTTCGAGATTCTGAAGTGAAATTGTTTACACACTCCTGTTAAAATGCCAGTTTTTTTATGATATAAAAAAATGAGACCACAATAAATCATTTCAAAACTTTTCCCACCTTTAATGTGATCTATAACCTGTATAATTCAATTGAAAAACAAACAAATCTATTAGGGGAAAAACTATAAAAAAATAAAAAGTACAATACACTGGTTGCATAAGTATGCACACCCTTAAGCTAATACTTTGTTGTGTATGCACACCCTTAAGCTAATACTTTGTTGAAGCATCTTTTGATTTAATTACAACATTCAGTCTTCTTGGGTAGGAGTCTGTCAGCATGGCACATCTTGACTTGACAATATTTGCCCACTCTTCCTTGCAAAAGTGGTCCAAATCTTTCAGATTGAGAGGGCATCTCTTATGCACAGCCCTCTTCAGGTCACCCCACAGATTTTTTATTGGATTTAGGTCTGGGCTCTGGCTGGGCCATTCCAAAACCTTAATTTTCTTCTGGTGAAGTCATTCGTTTATTGATTTGGATGTATGCTTGGAGTCATTGTCGTGTTGAAAGGTGAAATAACTCTTCATCTTTAGCGTTTTAGCAGATGCCTGAAGGTTTTGGGCTAAAAGTGATTGGTATATGGAACTGTTAATAATTCCCTCCACCTTGATTAAAGCCCTAATTCCAGTTGAAGAAAAGCAACCCCAAAACATGATACTGCCACCACAATGCTTCACTGTGGGGATGGTGTTCTTTTGGTGATGCAAAGTGTTGTTTTTGCGCCAAACGTACCTTTTGGAAATGTGGCCAAAAACGTCAACATTGGTCTTATCAGACCATAACACATTTTCCCACATGCTTTTGAGAGACTTGCTGTATTGTTTTGTAATTTTTAGCTGGGCCTGGATGTTTTTCTGTGTAAGAAAAGACTTCCGTCTTTTTACCCTACCCCATAGTCCAGACATATGGAGAATACGGAAGATTGTTGTCACATGTAGTACACCACCAGTACTTGCCAGAAATTCCTGCAGCTCCTGCAGTGTTGCTGTAGGTCTCTTGGCAGTCTCCCTGACCAGTTTTCATCTTGTCTTTTCATCAATTTTAGAGAGACGTCCAATTCTTTGCAACGTCACTATTGTTCCTTATTTTCTCCACTTTTTGATGACTGTCTTCACTGTGTTCCATGGTATATCCAATGCTGTGGAAATTTTTTTGCACCCTTCTCCTGACTGATACCTTTCAACAATGACATCCCTTTGATTTTTTGTAAGCTCTCTGCAATTCATGGCTTTTGCTGTAGCAGGCAACTGAGTAAATGTCAGGAAAATTCTACTTGGACAGCTGAACTTTATTTGGGGTTATCAGAATCTCTTTAATTGATGGTAGGTGTGTTCCCAAGAAGAATAAATGTTGTAATTAAAGCAAAAGGTGCTTCAACAAAGTATTAGTTTAAGGGTGTGCGCACACAACAAAGTATTAGTTTAACGGTATGCACACTTATGCAACCAGCATATTGTACATTTTTTTTTTTTTATATTTTTTCCCCTAACAGATTTGTCTGTTTTTCAACTGAATTATATTGGTTATAGGTCACATTAAATGTGGGAAAATTTTTTAAATGATTTATTGTGTGGTCTACACGCGCACACACACACACATACACACACACACACACACACAGACACACACACACACACACACACACACACACACACACACACACACACACACGCACACACGCATACACACACACACACACACACACACACACACACACACACACACACACACACACACACACACACACACACACACGCACACACACACACTCACACTCCTTTGCAAGGTTACAAGGTTAAAAATATTAATGCATTCCACACAATATAGACTCTAACTTCTGTACGCATAGTAAAGTCTCCTGTTTAGTTTAAACAGAAATTGTTTTCTGTGTTCTGTTCCCTTAAAAGCTTCAGTGGAATATATAGACCCCAAATTTACTTTCAGTGCTTGCCTCCTCTTTTTAATCTTCTTTTGAAATAATATGTACATTTTCTTATTCTGTTTTTCAGTGTCATATTGTAATTCACCCCTTCCCAGGCATTGCTTTTCAGTAAAGAGCTATCTTTCTGTCTTATATACTGCAGTGGGTCTGCTGTCTTTCTTCATTTACAAGATTAAGTAGAAATTTCAGGCATATTCTCCAGTGACTGAGGGTATGTGTGCCATGACTGACACTTTTTTTTCACTTTTTTATACACTTCAGGATCCTTGCTGCCCACACAGTTATACATATTCACATGGTACTCTTGAGTGCTTCTTATGACAGTAAATATGCATGTTGTAGTACATGTCTTCCAGTACTAAAAGTCTATTCATGAGGTACTGTATGTGTGTGGGTGGGGGTTAAGGAGTAAAGAGATTTGCCAGTTAGTGAGATGAGTCCAAGCCTGAGACACATGGAATGTAAGTCACGTAAACCACGGTGGTGTTTGTCTGATTGTGTTATCAGTGCTGGGAAAGTGGACCTATTGTTTTTCTCATCAGGGAACAGGACATTTCAGGGGGCATAGAGTATAGAGAGGAATAACTTTACTGTTTCTCTCCTTTTCCGTTTAATACACAGAGGGAACTCTTGTGTTTTTTTCATAACTGATAAGAATACTGCTGCCCCTGACTTAATGTAACTCCATTACTTACTTTCTGAGCTTTGAAGGGACAGTAAGCAGTTCATTCCTGCCAGTTCAGTAAATGTATCATTTTGTAATACATTTATGTAGAATGGTTTATGTCATATTACAAATGACTGTACTAAAACATGACAGATCAAAGTAGTTTATTCTGTACCAGCTACAAAATTGCTGTGGTTAGACTTTATTATTGTGTCTCCAGGTTCCCAAGCTTATGATCTACTTCCAGATTCTATTCCCTTAGCACTGATGGCAAATATTTGCTAATGATTGCATTTCTATGTGAATAACAGCTGGGCTTACTTATGTGCCTACCTGATGAATAAAACACCTGCAGAAATGACAAAGAAGAAAAAAATGATTGATCTGCAAGGGTGGTGCCGGTGAGAAAGTGATTAGTGGTGTTTACTTTGCATATACAGATACCTGTAATCTGTTTTTTTTTAAGCTTAATATGGACAACCAGGTAACCTACAATATATCACCAAGGGCAGTGTGGCGTTCCATATTAGCAGCTGACAATTATGATATTCAGTAAAAGTCAATAGACCTGTACTAGGTAGAAGCTATTTCCAGACATTTGCATTATTAGATATAGAATTCTGTACTCCAATAAACCTGAACTACTGTCTCCCTTGAATTCATTGGCTTTCTAACATTTTTAGTAGCACAGATATAATTAACTTATTGACTACAGCGCATAACCTTGTTAGTAACTAAATCCTAAGGTATCAACTTGTTTATAAATAATCGGGTTGAATGTGTAATTTACAGTAGCATTTCTGCATCAAATAGGTGGCACAATGACCCAAAGCAGGAAATACTGCCACACAGTGGTTGGTCTTCTAGCTTGTTTCCCAGTGTAGATGTTTTAATTGCAATTGTTGCATCTACTGCCTATGTCTGCATGGATATTTGTCAGATGCTTTGCTTTCCTTCCACATCTCACAGACATACAGTAGTTGAATTGAAACATTCCAAATTTCCTGTAGGTGACTGTATTTTGCTTAAGTGTATGTGTGTATGTGAGTGTGTGTGTGTGCGTGTGTGTGTGTGTGTGTGTGTGTGTGTGTGTGTGTGTGTGTGTGTGTGTGTGTGTGTGTGTGTGTGTGTGTGTGTGTGTGTGTGTGTGTGTGTGTGTGTGTGTGTACGTGTGTGTGTGTGTGTGTGTGTGTGTGTGTGTGTGTGTGTGTGTGTGTGTGTGTGTGTGTGTGTGCGCGTGTACACATCCTCCAACACAACAAACTGACAACTTAACCATAATTATGTTCACTGCCTTGCACTTGGTGTGTCGCAATATAGGCTGTCAGTCCTCCTCGGACATGAATTGGATTAATAAATAAATAGAGAATGCATGCATGAAGTAAAAGCTTTAACACACAATATCAAATGTGGTGCTTCTATAGTATAACTAAATGCCAAAAGTTGACAAAAGTATGAGCTCTGAATACAAAGAGAAAAAAAAAAATGACTGGTGCACTTACTTGTCTGCAGAAAAATATGACATATAACAGGATAGAAGGGTATTAAATCTACAAACCTGCACTCTGTCATATTTTTAGTGTATAACTTAAGTTTGCTTGCACTGTCTGTTGCCACTTAGCATGGGTTGTGGATGCAATGGTCCTTGGACCAGTGCACCTACTCAATTACCATATAGTAAATACATCATTTATAAATAAACATCAAGGTGGGCTTAACCTTTTAAGAGTGAAACTAACTTCATGAGCCAACCCTTATGTACTCAAAAGTAATCAGGACAACAGTTTTCTCTTTAGTATGCCCTCCATTTAAAACTAACTGTAGGTGAGAGAGCCTCCTCCGGACTAGGAACTGCTACCTGGGACCACCTGCCTACAGACATAATCTAGAAATCATTGAAAGCTTCAAAAATGCACCTAAACAGCATCTCTGTGTTGAGTCTACCTGCAACTGCTGCCATGACAATGGTTCATAAACTTCCCATCCAACATCATGAATAATAGAATACATTTAATTCACTTTTTCCATCCTCTTAATGTGGCATTTTGTGCATTACTATATATATATATATATATATATATATATATATATATATATATATATATATATATATATGGGTTTATGTATTATATGCATGCTTGAACTGTATTTTAAGCATATCTTAGCATGCATTTTGTATATATTTTATTTTCTTTTATGCACAGTGACTGGATTTCAATTGTACTGAATTTTGCTATGTACTAATTTTGTGTTATTATAATATTGCTGAATGAAAGAACGTGATGTATCTTCCTCTCTTTGAGCCCAGGTCATGGCTGAAATGTATCACATAGTCTGGTTTCTGCCTTAACCTTTGTTCTGTCCACTTATTCAAGAGTGTTCACAAAGTGCCTACCTCCTGTTATAGCCATTTGCAAGCTACAGTGTACCTATATATTTCAATATTTAGATGACCTGCTTTTGTTTACAGAGTCTTTTTTCAAAGATTCCTTTAATCTATCATATGCACTTTGGGTGTCATGGCATCCATGAGTCTCATAGTACCTTTTGTTGAACTCCTCGCGATTATCATGCAACAGCATCGAAAATCACATAGGTCCCATAATCAACATTCATTGTCTTTTCAATTTGAAGTTTTGGGGTTTGTGGAAAGGGAAATCACATGGCAGAAACATCAAAGCTGTATTACTCCAGGTCTCTCATTGTCCACTCCTGTTCCAAAGTAGTCAGTCAGTCCCGACACCTTGGAATATTCTTGTACTGTCAATGGAATAAAAGTGCAAGCTGTCTCGGACAAGAAAGACTGATCAAAATACAAAAAGATAAAAAAGATGCTACCTCTTATAAAGCCGTTCCACTCTCTCACTCTTTTGTTGTCTCCATGACCTCCTCAAGTAGTTACAGACAATACCACAGTAATGGGGTTCATAAACAATCATGGGATAACCTGACATCACTAAAACGCTAAAATTTAATGAGAAGCTTTTGGTTATCCACCCTTCATCAGCACATAAAAAGAATAAATTCTCTAAGTTTTAAATAGAGGTACAATTAAAATCACATGATCTAGCCAGCCAAACAAATTCTACGTGTAATTTAACATTCAAATCTATTAACTAGCTTCTGCATATGTTATAGATACATTCTATCAAATACCTAAGAAATGAATACAAAAATGAATATATAGTATATATTCATAGATAAAATGTATACAAGTGACAAGAACACACTAAAAATAGTTACTAATGATTACATAAATGCATATGAGACAGACTAAGATATTCATCAAATATTTTCTCTCTGTTTTTTACTAATATTGGTTTTAAGCTGACAGTACTGTTCAAACCTGGTGGTGAATCTGCCTGCAACCTAACAATCCATTCATATTCTCTCAATTCAAGTACATTGTTTATATCGCCCCCTCTTAAATCCATATTTAATACACTTATGCCCCTGAATTTAAATGTGTGTGTATGGAAATCCGAGATATGTTTGTATAGACCAGCTTAAAACCGCAAACTTCAGCAGGATATCCTCTAAGCTTTCATTCATCTGTTTTGAATTCCATTATTAGACCTTTTTGTCTCCTCTGTAGGCAATCAAGTTACAAAATTTGGCTACAACACTCCATGCAAGACATCCTGAAAGACACATTTTAACCTTTATCTAGGACAGGAATTTTCTCCACTGATCTCCATGGTACTTCTTCCACAGAAATAAAGTTCCTTTGACAAGTAATCCTTTTTTTAAATTTAAGTTATATCCAAGTTTACTTTAGCCCTATTTACCCATATTATGTTTTTCTTTCATGAACTTCAAATTGAGGGACACGGGATACTTCATATATTGGTTTTCCACAGATAACTCTGGTAATACCTTGACAGAACAAAGTATTTCATGTTTAGTCCTTGTGAACATAAAGAGAAGGGACATCCTGTGCCAAAGCACTGTATGTCAAAATGTTTGAGTTAGTTGAGTCAGGCTATTACCTTTTTGTTCTTCACACCATGACAAAACTAGGTCAGTCTGGCTCCAGGCTCATTCTACCAGATCAATGGCTCCATCTAGGTGCTTTTTGGAAATGCAAGTTTTGTAGAACTAGCAAATGGTTCCTCTGTGCATAAGTTTGCAAAGCATTACAAACTAGATTCCTTTTCCTGGCCTGGGACAGACTTTGCTAGGGCCACTTTCTAGGGGCTCCTGCACCCTTCTGCTTCCACCTGTCAGTTATTCTAAGCTATGTTAAACCAACAATATAATTTAGGTGACTGCAGCAGTAATCGATATGAAGAGCATAGTACAGTTGTCAAAGTATGTCTAACTGATTATTTTTGCTGGAGCTGTTCCCCCTGGCAACCACTTTTTATTCTATGTGAGTATTTGTATGCCACATGTGGACTTGTAGTTTTTCCATTTATTAACTAATGCTTCCCTTCTTGTCATTCACATGACAACACTCAAGGGTTTGGTGCCCAAACCTGTCATTTTTGTCATCAGCTCATAGGTTTATAGGTTCATAGGTGATTATTAAGCTAATGGCGCAAGAGTCTTTACAAATCTAGACAATTCCCTGGGAATTGTAATACTGATTGGGTAGTTTATTTGGCCACCTGTTCCTGTTTGGCATTCTATGTAGGACAAACATCGAGACCACCAAAATATTGTATTAGTGAACATTTAAGTGCTATTAGAAACAGTAAAGTGTCAAAGGCTCTATTCAAACACGCTAGGTTACATAAAACAGCTAAATTTACATTCACTATTATTGAGTATTGTAGAAAATGTGCGTTGAAGGGATAAGATTGTGAGAAGGATGAATGATACATGTATTTCAAACATAGATTGGAGTCTGATTGTTATTTCTGCATCATAACTAAGTTGGGTAGTAATCAGCACTTCCATGCTCTACGTAATAAGTGGCATCTGATGCATTTTGATAGTGCAATCATTCACACATTTACACCACCCCCCAAACACGCATATACCCAGTAAAGCACTGAAACAAACACAACATGCCCCATACCTGCCCGTGACTTTATCAGAATGTCCCTGGTGTCTCTTTTTGCCTGACATTAAAACATGGACCAGACTATACCGTTTTCCTACCTCAAAGCCTTCCATAATTTAACAGAGTGTCCAGATTTTTGCCTCTTATGTTTGGTTTGTTCCTCATAAAATTGTGGTTTTCTATCAAATCACTGAAGGCTGAAGTTACTAAATAATGACATACATTTGAGTTTTAGGCTTCATATCCTCCATAACATGTATGTTAACACAAATGTTGTTATTCTAGCAACTTTAAGAGCAATATTTAAAATCTGTCCCTATTTTTGGGTCTATGAACCCCCCTTCCCGATTATTTTAGGCTTTGTCCCTATTTCTTGCGCTAAGGGGTTGAGAGGTATGCAGTTTTACATGTAAAATCAGTAAATGATTGTCACCATAATTCCAGCCATTTTTAATGTCTCTAAGAACTCCATCCCTGATTGTGTGTCATTGGCCCAATTACCTTTTGTACTTTATCTGCATAGCTTCAGATAAAAGTTTGAGTGGTATGCCTTATGTGCCCTACCTCCCTCCTTGTAAGTCACACTCTAATTCCCAGCATACTCACTATATGTTTGTAAAAAAAAATTCCATAAATGGACTTATAACTTGTGTAGTGCTGGTGTTCCCTGCATCAAAGCTGCAAGGTTAGAATGCCTGACCCCACGCTACTGCCCATGTAGCTCCTCGTTATTGTTTTTGGTATTCTTAGAGTATCATCATGACGTCTCATGGCGGCACAGAGGGTCACATCTTGCGGGAGTCTAAAGTGCTTGAATCCTTTCAGTGTCTATAAGGAACACTAATTCTAGTTACTCAAATATATATACTGATGCCAAGCTCCACGCTGTTCTCCACCCTGACCTATATCAACATACTTATTCCCTCATGTGTAGAGGATCCACCCCATCCAGTGTTGCATGCCTTGTTTCTTCCTGTAGGAGTGCATAGTATTAAGGCATTTGACACACACAAATTCAAATACAGAGCATTCCCCCATCAAGTCAGACTCACAGCCACAGTTTCCCATTCAATCATGCACACATGCCTAACTTCCCATAGCCCCTCAATAACATCCATTAATGCACTCCCTCAGACACACACACACTCACAGTTCACATCCATATATACACTCACAGACATACACCTTCCCATACATGCATACATATTTCCCCTGACAACACCTGCCAATATCTTACCTTTACCACAATGAATGACTGCAGCCTTTTGACCATCTCCATGAATAACATTGGGCATGACTTTAACGACACTTAACTTTTATTAGTTTGCAGTACCTCACTTCAGTTTATGTATTGGCATCTTCATATACCAGCACTGTGTAGATTCATTGGTATTCTTGCTTCATTTTTGTGGTAGGTCAAATAAACGCATAAGGAGACATAAAGTATGGTGACATGGATGCTTTGGCATACAGATGAACTCATCCAATGGACCCTTACAGTTCTGACCACCTTCCATTAAAGTCAGCCCAAAGAAAGTGCAGATTGTCCTCATCAAGTAGAAATGTTCAAGTCCTCTGTAGACAGAGAGCCCTTTCAGGACATTGGGCATTGGTGAGTACTTTGATAGTCAGACTATTTCATCATGCAGGACTCTTTGGTTCAATCCATTCTTACAATGTTAATGCCATGTGATTGTGGCCAAGGTACTAAGTAATCATAGTAGGGTATTATAAAAAGAAATCTTAGCATGCCTCTGAGTATTGCCTCATGACAATGCTCTCATTGTAAGGTCTTTTGGTGCAAGAAGGATAACCTAGCTGTCAACGCAAAAAAGACAAGGAGTAATTGATGTGCAGTAATATATCACTGCAGCATTAGCTTCCAAAGCAGGTCTTTGTTAAATAAGGCCCTAGGCAGAGTAGTGGATCAGTCCCCCTCCCCTGCAACCAGGCTACCCCAGCTATTCTACTGTCAGACTTACTCAGTTACTACAGACCCTCCCCCGGATTTACTATTCCTCTGTACAGGACTAGCTTAGTCCTGAACAGAGGCAGCCATTTAGGAGCAGGACTGCAGTGCGCCATGCATAGTAATGAGGCACACTGCCTGAGCTCCTAGGTTTACACAGAGCGTGCAAGAGTGCAGGGGATGTGTCTGAGAGCACAGGTCTCAGAATATCCACGGCTCCGCAATGAAGGACAGCAGAAAGAGGAATGAAATGAGTGAGACCGCTCATAGGTGACAGCATATCCCCATCAACAGTCCCTTTTGTGTACAACAGCAACAGTATATATAAATAACATGAAGAAACCCTTTTATATATATTTTTTAAAAATCTGATTAAAACTAACCATAGGTGCATGGGTGTGCCCATCGCTTAGTTATGGGTAATGCAGCTTAAATGGCTGAAGAGGATAACAAGGAAGATATATGCAAACTTTTGGAAAGTTAGTTCCTGTGTTGCCCATTTCATTTCTTGGATAAAGGGAGGCTTCTTTGTTCACCAGTGGCAGTGGGGGAGCTTGGAGCAGCCTATCTATCCCTGGAGGAGTATTCCCAGCACAAGAATCTGGTAGTCTATTGGCCATTTTGGGCCAATTTCTAGCTCTTTCAAGTCCCCCTGTATAAAACCCGCTTTAGCGCAGCTTTGCACGATTTTGCGCATAGCGCAGCATTGGGCAGCGCCACTTAATTGGGTTTAAACCATTCTTGGCTCCACAAAGTCTGCTCTTCACTTTTTCCCTTAGAACTGATCTAGTTCTCATAATAAACACCCTATTCCCACTCTAAAGCCTGGCACTTGCTCACTAAAGCGATTATATAAGTCAGCACTAAAAAATTAAAAGCACTACACCCTCACAAACTCCCCTTGAGTACTTTGTTCCCCATTGGCCCTTTTTTCAATTATAAAGGAATTCCCAATACTATTCTAGCATGTCCAAAGGTCAGTTGTCAATCTCCTCTCCAGTCCAGCTGGTGAATCTGGGAATCTTGAGGCAATGTTACAACTGCCTCATGTGCACAGACAACCCTCTCCTCCTCCAAACAAATTCCAACACATGTGAGAGATGCAACCATATAGCCAAACTGGAGGCTAAGCTCTCTCAACTCAGTACTGGCGTAACCAGTCAGGAGGAGAAGGAAACCACACTCACTACAATTCCAGTCTCACATAGACCTACCATGACAGCAAACCAAACACATAAACACACAAAAACATATGAAGTAGAAGAAGTAGATCAACACCATGAAGGATATAACAAACTTTATTCACATAAAATCCACAGAAATAAGCGCTTTCGCGTGCTTCCAATGCACGCTTCTTCAGATAAGTTTAAAATCTTAGTAAAAGCATACACTTTATATACCAAAAGATATAATTACTTAATGACTTGATTGATTCAATCATTTAAACATATTATTCAATTTTACATGTATATGGTATGCTTCATTTTAAAGCTACAATCACAATATAATGATGTAGTGCTTTTTCTGGTTACTTTCTATAGCCTGCAAATGTTTAAAATATTTTAAAAAAAGGGAAACGAAAGAACACCATCACATCAATCAGCACTATCTACATAATTATTTAGTAAAGTTTTTAAAAAACTATGAAGCAATCAATTCATGAAAAAGCTGTGGATGTAATAAAACCAAATATAGTAATTCATATTCCGTTAGCCATAGACTAAGAACTAACAGGGGTCATCATAATACCATATCAATAACCTAACCTAATAATAATAACAAAAGCAGACACCCAAGCAACCGCTACCCCAAAACAAAACACGTGCAACACATAGCTCACAAAGCCAGTGTGCCGAACAGTCACAGCCCTTAAGGCTAAACAACACACCTGATACACTTGTAATAGGTGACTCTATCATCAGGCACACTGACGTCCTGCTCACCAGGCTGAACAAGGAGAAGGTCACGTTGAGCTGCCTGTCGGGCGCTAGGATCCACCACATAACACAAGCACTCAGGTCACTCCAAGGCAAGTACAAATATGACTCAGTCATTGTCCATGCTGGTGTGAATGACCTGAGATGTACCTCCCTGGACTGCATGAAAAGACACATAGAGGAGCTCTTTGAGCATGTAGCCCACGCCGGTATGACCCTGACCTTGAGTAGCATCTTACCCTCACCAAGAATGATGCCACAATATGAAGACAAGATGATCAATTTCAACAATTGGCTTAAGTATTGGTGTCATTCAAAGGGGATCCAATGCCTGTCTGCCTGGGATGACATGCTCGACAAGCCACGATGCTTCACTAAGGATGGCTTGCACCTGTCACCCCTGGGCTTTTGGATATTGGCAAAGGCTCTTGCCACCCCCATAGTGCCTTTTTTAGGCAAGGCTCAAAAGACAAACCCACCTCCATAGGTATCACAAGGAATAAGAAACTAAGAGTAAGTCTTATTCAACGTCAGAAGTCTAAACCTCAAGATGCATGCACACGAAACTCTCCTTAGCATGGAAAACATCGATATCTGTGCAGTAACAGAAACCTGGTTCACGGATCCCGAGAGCACCCCAGCACTACCAGGTTATACCTCATACCATGTTTTTCGGCCCCAAAACTTGGACCGAACCACAAAAGGAGGGTGAGTATCAATATTCATCAAAGATACCCACACCTCCAGGTTGGTGGCACAGCACAAATCATCAGAGACTATCCATGTGCAACTAACAGTGGGTAAAACTGCCTTTCAGTTTATAGCCTGCTACAGACCACCCTCCCAAACCCAGGAACCCCACTCGGCCTTCCTGAGAACACTGAAAAATATGAAGGTCTCTCCAAACACCATTATATTGGGTGACTTCAACTACCCTAACATAGACTGGGAGCATTACTCTAGCTCCAACACCCTAGCCTGAAGGTTCCTAGAATTTAAAAACTCAAATGCTATTGAACAACTTGTTGCCACTCCCACAAGAGGGGAAAACATACTGGACCTTATCATCACCAGCATGGGGACTCTATGCTCCAGACCAGAAGTGTATCCCTCACTGGTAAAATCAGACCATAAACTAATCTCACTAGATATTCACATCCTGACCCCAGCCCCTGCCCAGAAAACCACAGTGAAAAACTTCTCTAAAGCAAATTTTACACTCCTCAAAACCAAGGTGGAATCCTTCAAAGCCCCCTGGCCTGTGGAAAATACATCCCAGACCGCAGAATCCTTTATAAATGCATTCTATGAACACCTTCAGGAATGCATGGATCATGCAATCCCAAATAAAACCAAGACCCAATCCTCCAAAGTTAGGCGTCCTGTCTGGTGAACCCCAGCCATAAACAAACTATGCAATAGTAGGAGGAACCTACTACATGATAGAGCAAAATCCCAAAAAGGGAAGGCATCTCTGATCAGTATTAACAAAAAACTATGGACACTCATAAAATTGTCTAAGGCCAGCTTTGAGAGAAAAATTGCACAGGACACTAAGGATAATCACAAGGCTTTCTTTAGTTAGGTTAGGAACCTGCGTGGGAATTCCCAGATATGCTCAGAATTAGTCCAAAATGACAAAAAATACACCGAACTCACAGACATTGCCAACATCCTTAGCTGACAGGTTCAGCGCAAACTTCTCCCCCCCCTTCCCCACCAAAAGGGCAAATATCTATCCCAGCAGAGTGCTGCCCCCCTGACATCTCAGATGCTCAGGAAAGAGCTGCCCTCTCCAGAGCAAAAAACACAGCATCAATGGGACCAGAAGGTGTCCCGGGCTGTGTCCTACATGAACTCCAAGAAGAACTAAACCCAAACATAAAACTACTGTTCAATCTCAGCCTTAATACAGGATATGTACCCAAAGAGTGGCGTACAGCAACAGTGGCCCCTCTCCACAAAGGTGGTTTCTCAACGGATCCTGGAAACTATCGCCCCATAAGCCTGACTAGCTTGGTCTGCAAAGCTATGGAAAGGATCATCATGGACCATATAAATAAAGATATTGGGGACCCACAGACACTGGATCCTACCCAGTTTGGCTTTGTTAAGGGCAGATCCTGCCTATTAAACCTGGCTGATTTCTTTGAAACAGTCACCAAGGCCATTGACGAGGGGAAGGTGGTCCACACAGCCTACCTGGACCTTGCAAAAGCCTTTGATACAATACCCCACTCGGGCATTATAGATAAGCTCACCAGCTTAAATATAAACCCCTATGTCACTAGATGGGTTGCAAACTGGCTCAAGGACAGAACCCACATGGTTAGAATTGCTGGAGCCATGTCAGACTCCAAACCAGTTACAAGTGGCATCCCACAAGGCTCAGTCCTGGGACCTCTCTTGTTCGGTATATATTTCTTGGAGTTACAGGCAAACACGGAAGGACTGTGGCTGACCAAGTTCCCAGATGACTGCAAACTGGGCGCTATAATCGACTCTCCAGCTGACACAAGCATCCTACAAAAGGGCCTCATAGAAACAGACAACTGGTGCCAGAGCCATGGCCTCAAGCTGAACACCAAAAAGTGTATAGTATTCCCCTTTGGCAAAAACAAAGTGTCCACAAATTATCACATAGGTGGTAATCCATTAAGTATGGAAGAAGTAATTAGGGACCTGGGGACCCAAGTTGATAGCAATCTCTCATTTGAAAACCACGTGGCCAAAGTGGTTAGAAAAACATTTTATATAGCCCACTTAATCATGAAGGGATTCACATCTAGATCAGGGGAGGTGATCGTGCCTCTTTACTCATCCCTCATCAGGCCCATAATTGAGTACAATGCCCCATTTGGAATGTACCTTACCAGACACCTGCAGCAACTGGAAAGACCCCAAAAGTACCTCACCAAGAGGATCAAAGGGCTCAAACAGATGCCATATGCTGCCCGGTTAAAGAAACTCCAGCTCTACTCAGTGGCATACTGCCTGCTCAGAGGCGATCTGTGCCTGACGTATAAAGCCATGTCCAACCCGGAATTAATGGACATGCTGCACCTCAGAAAATCCAAATCCCATCGAGCTACGTGCTCGAGAGACTTGAAACTCAGCACTGAAATAAATAGGACAGGCTGGAGGGACAGATTCATAACCCAGAGGATCCCTTCACTCTGGAATAAAATCCCAGTCCAGGTTAGGCAGAGTCCCTCAATGACTCTCTTCAAGAGGAATCTTGATGAGTGGATGGGAGATAGTAGGTTTACCCTGGGTATCACTTCTGTGTCACTGTTGACAGAGGCATAGTATACTAACTTTGAAAAAGGGCATAGCAAAATTCATTTAAAATGGGTGGCGAAAGCCAAACACACTCTGGCTAGGCTTATAAATGCCCTAGGGCAGATAGCCTAGTATGAACCTATGAACCTATGAAATGAAGCAGCATAGCAATAGTGTAATGGGCAGAGCATTTGCCATACGAGCAGGCATTCCCAGTTTGAGTCCCACTGCAGCACATATCATTTTCCATGGCAAAGCACATTATGATCAATATTTATGTTGCAAAACCCACTAAATAACATATTTTTATGAACTGGAGTACTGCAGTAAATGCACATGTGAGGTGTTAGTGTCATAATGACTAAGGTACAAGTAAGCAGGTTTAAGCACAAATAAGCAGTAGTAAGCATATTTAAGCACTAGTAAGCAGGCTTAAGCACGCTTGTGCGACAGTAAGGAATGCCTACACTGGCTAAGCAATTCTAAAGCTAACTCTCTGTAAGCAGATGTAACGGCAGGTAAGCAGAGCTTACCGTCACACAAACCCACTTACAACTGCTCAAAAGTGTCTTAATCACTATGTATCCAATGGCCCTTGTTCTGCCCATCAACAAAATAAGCAAACATGCAGGTCTCGAACCCAGGACCCTATACACCATAGTCACAGTAGTTGACCAACAAGCCATCATAGAAGTACAAAAGAATGAGGTATCAGCAAACAAGTCCTCACCATAGTAAAAACAAACTGAACCTGTGAAAGGAATCTGCATACAGTCATATGTTCCATAACCCACTAAATAACATAAATATGTGAACTGGAGTATAGCAGTAAGCCCAGAAGTGAGATGTAATTATAATAGAGTGTTGAAGTCCCCAATAAAACACAAGGACCTCATAGAGTGTAAGTACACATTAATCGTGGATACCAGGCAGATATATAAGATGCAATGAATAGGAAATCAATGTCAAAAAGGAAATATAATACAAAGCCTAATGTAAGCAATGCTAAGCATTGCACAGGCCAGCTTAGGAGGTGCAAGCAATGTGTAGACCAGTTAACTCATTGTGCCCAGTGATATACCCCTTTAAACAATGCCAACCTTAGGTAAGCAGGTTTGCCTATAGCTTAGCCTTTTCAAAACTGGCCAGTCACAGAAAAGTGCGGGAAATCGGCCATACTTAAACCCAAGAGGCGGGAATACATCTCATAACTGGTTGTAGCTTTCCCTTGCAGGCACTATGGGAGTAAGAGGAGAAGGGGTGCGCTTTCGAGTGCAGTGCTGGTACATCCAGAACTCCGAGGTCATGGCAAGACTCCTAGTTAAAGACCATGCCCAGAGACTGCTGCAGGGCCAGTACAAGGGCTCCCAATATAAGGCGGAGGCCTGGGACTGACTCGCCTGTGACCTCAGCAGTGCCACTGGCATACCCAAAACAGGTCAGGCAACACTATGTCCACCTGAAGTGGCGTAAGGGGGACCTCTTGGAGGAGTGGCTCCAAGAGGCTAGAGTGGCAGGGGATGTCCCAGTCGTGTGTATCACCCCAGTATGCATGTAATAATTGCCAGCTCAGGTATATCATGGATAGGTATGGCTAAATATCCCTCATGTCCCCCACAGCTGCAATGGAGCGGGCCGCGATTAGTCACCTGGTAAGGTTGTGACACGATGCAGGTCAGTAATATTCATGCAATTACTGTCATAGGAAATAAAACTAAAAGTAGTAGTAAATTCATTGCGTGTATAAGACGTGTATTTTTCAAGGCAAGTACTGCATTCACTAGAGAATATGGCAGGAATAGTCTCATATTTTTTGTATATCAATACAATTGTAATAGCCTGCCAAAACAGGTCTAACTGCTGGACTGCATGTGTATATTCTGGTATCATATTATTTTTATTTATTTATTTAAATTTGTTGACCGGGAGTGTCCGACTGGACGTGGGTCCATTTTCAGCGTAGGCCCGGGGAGAAAAGCTCCACAGTAAAATAAACAGACAGTAGTTACATTGGATTACATAGCGATTAACAATTTAACATAGAAATTACTTACAACATATTTACAGATGAAGAACATTGTACATCAGTAGACAACTAGAATCTTTATCTGTGAAGTACATAACAGGCATTAACAAATGTAACAATGAGAAGTTCCTGCTGTATAATAAATACTAGGCTTATGAGCATCTGAGCTTGCTATCATCAAGGTAGTTAGTGGAGGTGAAAAAAAGGTAGTAGTTGGATGGGGTGGATGATATTAGAGTGGGAGTTGCAAGGGCATAGCCAGCATGTTTTAGGTGCGCTTTTAATAAAGTTTTGAAGTTGGTGCATGATGGTACGGAGGTAATTGTGGGTGGGAGTGAGTTCCATAATTTGGCTATGGCGCAAGAGAATAGTGCTTCACCAGCAGAGTTATTGGCTTTAGTGATCTGCAAGTGATTTTTGTTGCTGGATCTTAGTGGTCTGGTGGTGCAATAGGGTTGGAGTAGATTCTGGAGGGATGGGACATTTAGTGGATGGTTTACTAGTTTGTGCGCGAGTATGGTAATATAGATGGTAATGTAGAATTGCAATCATGTAATAGTACTGTTTTATTAAGCACTGTTACCCACGCCTTGCACCATAAATTGAATGTGTAGGAATGGCTGTATATGACAGGCTTAATGCACAGAGGCCATTTAGTACAACTGAGAAACACATAGACAGTAAACAGGGAAAATGCAGACAACAAAAATCAAATAGCATGCGCAACTGGGTTAAACTGTTGTTTTGTTAGCATACACAGCCACGGTTCGAATCCTGCCAGTGCTAGTAGTCTGCATACAGAATAATTTCCCACAACTGTACAAATATGTCCAGAATGTCTATTAAAGTGTCCCATATCTGTTGTCTACTAATCTGTCCCCCTGAGAAATCAGTGGGATGTTCACAGATGTATAGGTAGCAAACAAGAAATACAATTGAATGGCACATATCTAGGAGAACAAAGCTGGCACACAAGCAACTCCACAACACCTTATGTGACTAAGAAGCCACATATGTCCCATTTACACCCTGACTTGTCAAGCTCTGGTCAGAATGTGAACAGTAACAGAGTGAGATGTATGTGCATAATAGTAATGTGGAATCTGGTACTGTGTGTGGGAACATTCAGGTAGTGCTAATAAACATTTGTCCCACAGGTTTGTCAGATACTAACACTGTGCCCAGAAATACAAGAATGATATGCAGTTGTTCTGAATAATGAGGTATTACACATCACTGTCGCCCACATGTCCTACAACATATAACTGTCTAGGAAATCTGTAGAAGAGTCTTGTAATACAAGGTCAGAATGCAAAAGCACATGGGATTAATAAGACAGAAAGCAGATAGGAGATATACAGCAATAAACATATAGCAGACACAACTGTAACGGACAGTGTTTACGTTGTAACAGACACAGCCATGGTCTGAATCCTGGGAGTGGAATAAGTCTGCATACAGGATCATACCCCACAACTGTACAGATGAGGCCAGAATGTCCTGTATATGGGCCGATATCTGCTGCCTGTTCCCCTGTCCCCCTGGTAAGTCTGCGGGATGATCCCAGATGTTTAGCCAGCAAACAGGGAATGCAAGTGATTGTCAAACATCTATGAGAACATACCTGTCACTGCAGCAACCCCCAAAACTGTTAGGAGAGTAGCATTTCCTATCTACACTCCCATGTTGTCAAGCTGCGACCAGAGTGTGTACAGTAACAGAGTGAGATGTATGTGCATAATACTAATGTGTAATCTGGAACTTTGTGAGACAACAGTCAGGTAGTGCTAACAAACATTGCTCCCACAGGTACATCGGATACGAACACTGTGCTGAGAAATAAAGACCATTATAACCTGTGCTGGTACTGTTCACTTTGGTTTGTAGGGAATTGTGAGTGTTGCAGTTTCTCTGAATAATAAAGTGTCACTGGTCACTGTCACCCACACTGTGCTACATAATATAACTGTGTAGGAAAGCATGTATATGTGTATGTCAGGTCACTAAAGGTGGAAGAGGGCAATATTCTAGATTTGGCCTGGCACACCAGCATGTGGTCAACACATGGCCAGAGTCTGTGCAGAAAGAGTTGGATAGCTATGTGCAAAACATCAACCTGGAATCCAGAGTATGTGTAGAAACAGGCAGTTAGTGTTAACAAACATTCCCTCCACAAGTATACCAGGTAAGGGAGGTACACTGCAGGTAAAACCGGCTCATGTGTAATGATGATGACAGCCATATCACTGTCCACACTAAGGCTATAGGGTAGTGTAGTAAGACTTGTAAGGTACAGATAACATCACTGACTAGTAAAGTAATGTGGACTACAGGAATATACTAGTTGTTAATTGACATTTTTCTCTCCCCCCACCATATCTCCAACAATAATCAAAATACCCACCCAAACTGGTATGTAATGACTCTGATAATGTCCAATCATTTGATAAATACTTTAATGGTTCCTATGTATGTGCTATATTGAATTATTCCAACTTTGGTGGCATGGTGCCATGAATGTACCTGCATGCTGTTCTTATTACCACTCTGGTCCCATATATGCATGTGTTCTGTTTGCTATGCAGCTGTTCCGTATCTGGTGTCTGGGTTAATGGGAATATATATGCATTCTGTTATACCTAACCCTGGAATGTGTTGACTATTACTAACCCACATATGATAATGAAATCAAAAACACTATAGCACGCTTGGGAAGGCCGGTCCCAGTGGACCCGCCTGTCCCACCTCAGCTGGCCATGGCACCGGGCACCAGCATGTCTGGGTCCCAACCCAGGACTTCCTTGTCCATTGGTCCTGCACCACCTTCGAGTGGAACCACCTCAGGGGATGGAACTCGCCCCACCCCACGGGAGTGGGCACAGACAGGCACTTGTCACCCTTCACCAGGTCAGGGTTGTGGTGCATAGAGAGATCAACCAGCAGTTTGGTGATCCTCTACACCAGCTTGAGGGCCATGTGTCACAATTAGAGAGTCAGCCTGGCTCAGCGACTCAGCCCCCAGTACAGCCAACTTTGGGGCTGCAAAGGTGCAGTGGTGACAGACCATGGGTGGGGACCTCAGTCCCACTGTTTCCACTAGGGGGCTTGTGGGCTTCAAATTTCCCAACACCCCTCCGCATTAACGTGTTTACCCTCCACATGTTTCATATACTGATCCTGTACACATCTTGTTTGTCTTGTCCGTTAACCTACCCAACCTACCTCCCCAAATATACCTATGACCCCTCCCCAACATCCCACTCTCACCTGAAGAAAAAAAAAGGGCAATCTATTCCCACCAAAAAATCTCGCTCCATACATAGCTGCCTATTTCTCACACTTGTCCACTGCACACATGTAATCTGGTCTAATTGGCATCACAGCATATTATTGTTAT